>NC_054706.1:54622577-54671893 GCF_016097555.1 Gigantopelta aegis
AAAATTTTAAGTAAAATTTTCACTCAAGATCTGTATGATTAAGTGTAATTTCATTATAATTATATAAAGTAGTGACAGTATTTTTGTATGTGAAAAATATTTGTGTATTAATTCCATAATCATCATGGGTATGGCTACCTAGTAGTGTAGATGTGTTTAATGAAAAATAGTTATGTTTAGTTTTATTATTACAGGTAGTACTAAACCAAATAACTTCCGGCTGGGTCAAAGTTCGAGGTGCACTGAACTAAGAGAAGTGAACACCACAAGTCCTGTGATTGGTGATAAATGTGAGTGTGTTGGCTGTAAAAAAAAAACAAGAAGTTTCATCTGGGCAAAAAATGTATTCAATTTTATTTAATCTGGTACCACTGTGTCAAGTAGCCTTGTGCTTGAAACATGTATGGGGTACCTGTACAAAAAAGTACTCAAATTTTGTGCGGAACTAGGGTAGTCATAGACGCTACCCGTTATCTCAGAAATGAGCAGCTTGACCCCCAATTTTTTGCCAATTCACTTTAAGGGTGGGGGTGGTAGTATTTATACTGACTGATACACTGCAGGTAGGAGTTTTAGCCACATGTTACTATTGTTGTCTATGGGATTGGATTTGGTAATTTACACCCTACATTGTTTACTCCATTATATGTCAGGACTGGAGCAGCGTTTTGAATATGGGGGAGAGGAATGGATGTATAACGACACCCCAGCACAAAAGGAAGGAAATGTTTTATTTAACAACACACTCAACACATTTTGTTTGCGGTTATATGGCGTCGGAGATATGGTTATGTACCACGCAGATATCACGCTGTCGCCACTTCATGAACTACTCTTTTAGATTAGCAGCAAGGGTTCTTTTATATGCACCATCCCACAGACAGGATACTACATTCCACGGACTTTGTTACACCAGTTGTGGAGCACTGGCTGGAATGAGAAATAGCCTCATGGGCCCACAGACAGGAATCGATCCTACCACTGGGCTACATCCCTCCCCCCACCCCAGCAAAAAAATACTCATGGGCTATTGGGTGTCACAAATATATGAAAATATTATTTATATAATTATGTAAAACCACAGTGTAAGGAGCTGTGGAGAAAGGTACAATGCAATACAAATATCATGGTAAGTATATTTTGTATAGAAATCACAGTATTTTAAAAACTTTAAAATTAATTCAAGGTGGAATTTAAAAGATTTCAAATATTTCTGTTGCCAAATATATCATTTCTGCACCGTCCCAATCATCTTGCTAAGTCGAAAAGATATATTGGTTAATATGATATTTAAAATCACTGTAGAGAACACCAACACCGACATGAGGCAAATTCAAAGCAGACTTGGCAGCAACATCTGCCTTTTCAACAGAAATGTATAAGTTATAAATTGTATATAAATTGCAATTTTATACTAAATTTGCGACTAATACATCAAAAGCCACACTGTCCAATTAGAATAGAGTAATTCATATAATGGCTGAACGTTTGTAATTATATTTACATAGGATATAACATGTAATGGTTCACACAGGTAATGGGAATGCATACTATTCACATTATAAAACAGTATACCTCCTATGTCTTCAATTTTTATAGGCACCTCACTGGACTCTATAGCTTCACAGGCACCAGGATCCCAGTCTAAAAATAACATTTATCAAAAACTGAGTATACTGTATATTTATAAAATATTAGGCCCTATAGACCCTTCTCATAATAGGGCACTTTTCATGCGGCGAGAATCAGAACTACAGACTTGTGACATTGGGGAAAGGGGGAGGGGGGAGAATTTTTTTTATTTAACGAAACACTCAACACATTTTATTTACGGTTATATGGCATCAGACATATGGTTTAGGACCACACAGACCAAACCGACCGCGCATCAAGCGAGTGCTTTACCACTGGGCTATGTCCCACCCCTCACAGGGGGATGTGTGAACAGAAACACTGCGAACAGAAAGAATGTTTTTCCTGCTACACAAGAATGCATGGCTTATTTGATGCATACATGTATATGTATAGTTAACATAAAATCATTAACAAATTAATGATATACAACACTAACAACTGAACATTTTAAGTAAAATTTTCACTCAAGATCTGTATGATTAAGTGTAATTTCATTATAATTATATAAAGTAGCGACAGTATTTTTGTATGTGAAAAATATTTGTGTATTAATTCCATAATCATCATGGGTATGGCTACCTAGTAGTGTAGATGTGTTTAATGAAAAATAGTTATGTTTAGTTTTATTATTACAGGTAGTACTAAACCAAATAACTTCCGGCTGGGTCAAAGTTCGAGGTGCACTGAACTAAGAGAAGTGAACACCACAAGTCCTGTGATTGGTGATAAATGTGAGTGTGTTGGCTGTAAAAAAAAAACAAGAAGTTTCATCTGGGCAAAAAATGTATTCAATTTTATTTAATCTGGTACCACTGTGTCAAGTAGCCTTGTGCTTGAAACATGTATGGGGTACCTGTACAAAAAAGTACTCAAATTTTGTGCGGAACTAGGGTAGTCATAGACGCTACCCGTTATCTCAGAAATGAGCAGCTTGACCCCCAATTTTTTGCCAATTCACTTTAAGGGTGAGGGGTGGTAGTATTTATACTGACTGATACACTGCAGGTAGGAGTTTTAGCCACATGTTACTATTGTTGTCTATGGGATTGGATTTGGTAATTTACACCCTACATTGTTTACTCCATTATATGTCAGGACTGGAGCAGCGTTTTGAATATGGGGGAGAGGAATGGATGTATAACGACACCCCAGCACAAAAGGAAGGAAATGTTTTATTTAACAACACACTCAACACATTTTGTTTGCGGTTATATGGCGTCGGAGATATGGTTATGTACCACGCAGATATCACGCTGTCGCCACTTCATGAACTACTCTTTTAGATTAGCAGCAAGGGTTCTTTTATATGCACCATCCCACAGACAGGATACTACATTCCACGGACTTTGTTACACCAGTTGTGGAGCACTGGCTGGAATGAGAAATAGCCTCATGGGCCCACAGACAGGAATCGATCCTACCACTGGGCTACATCCCTCCCCCCACCCCAGCAAAAAAATACTCATGGGCTATTGGGTGTCACAAATATATGAAAATATTATTTATATAATTATGTAAAACCACAGTGTAAGGAGCTGTGGAGAAAGGTACAATGCAATACAAATATCATGGTAAGTATATTTTGTATAGAAATCACAGTATTTTAAAAACTTTAAAATTAAGAATGATGAACTGTATTACTGGATTCTTTACCTTTGATTTTGTGGATCATATTAAGTCACCAGAAATCCAGATTTTGTTAAAGATATTCAATAGAACCATTAAGGATGATTCAGGTAATAAGTCTTTTAAGAGTTGATTGTGTATTTCATCTGGTCCTACTGAAGTATCATGGGCTCTAAGTAGAGCTTCCTGCAACTCCTCCAAAACGAAGTGCCTAAATCATCGGTCCGATGTCGGCAGTTGATCGGACATGAGCGGCTATCATCGGCAAATATTCCTACAGCGTCCCGTCGTCAATTTCATTTGAAGGTGTGATATTTCCCGTGACTGGATAACACTAATTTTCCAGTGGGTATAAATAATTATTATGTAGATATGTCTGTATGTCCTTTGAATAATAATAATAAATATCTAATAAAAAAAACTGACTGAAGCGGCCCACTGTCAGCGAAGAAGCGATGTTTCCTGTGACAAGATTGGACTAATTTACCAGCAGATTTAAATAATAATAATGTAGATATGTTATTATTTTCTTATGATTTAAAAAACCAAAAAATTCTAACAAAAAAACTGGCTACATCAGCCTGCTGTCGGCCCGCTGTTTGTTGTAGTGGCGAATATATTGTATACTTCAGCATTTTCAGATGAAAAGTTAATAGGTTGCTTTTCAGCTTTATTTAGGACAGATGTAAAAGCATCTGTACTGAAAGAAGAAGAGTAATGAGAGAAATTGTCTGCCAATGCAATCCGTGTCATTTACAACCAAATGGTGAACTGTATTATTGGATTCTTTTCCTTTGATTTTACATGTCCTGTTCCAGACAGACTTCACAGATGTTTGAGAACTCAACTTGGAGACATAATTTCTTACTCTTTCTGACAGCTTTATGAGCCTTTGCCCGAGCAATGTGATAAGTATTCAGGTTTTACTCCAGTAGGTTTGCGTTTGAACCTCTTGAGAGTCCTGTTTCACTCTTTGATTGCATCTTTGCCAAACCTGTCAAACTTTAGGCAAGAGAAAGCAGGAGGTGTCCGTTGAAAAAGCAGTAGATTTTTATATGAACACTACATAATGTCATATATATACACTTGTTAATCTTAGATCTTGGCATTAAAAAAATTAAATTAAAAATTAATTAATTTAAAAAATATATATTATTATTTATATTATTATTTTAAAGTTTAAATATTATTATGATTCAATACATATTTAAAAAAATAACTGTTTTATCCAAAAATGTTAAGAACACGAACAAGAAATTAAAAAATTAATTAGTACATTTACGGTATTACACTTACAGGTTACGATACACAGTGTTCTCGCTGCTCCATTTAAGCGGGGCGGCCCGCCCTGCTATTGCATTTTGCTGCCCTCCTTTCACGTTCTCCACCCTTCTTTATTTTTCTGTGCCCCTCTTTATTTTCCAGCACCTATCTCCGCTATTTTCAAATGCACACTTTTTTCCACACACAAAAAAACCCATAACGATCAGTCTGCCCACTGGGCATCAAAGGAAACAAGCCGCGTTGTGTACGAAAAAGCAACAAAACATTTACGACGGTTACCGTAACATAATTTAATAGTATTTTTAACAGCCTCTATTTTGTCCTATACATTGTACATGTACCTGTGTTTATTTGTATGTTTAATACAAACAATAAAAGTTATATTTTATTTGAGCAATGAAAACATTTTAATTTTTTATGGCTTCGGCAATCTCCGACTGGAAAAAACCCACGTATTTGGCGCCAAATTTGTCACGTGATCAGAACGGTCACTCTATCTTTTGTTTCCACTAACTGTCGTCTGATATTTTGTACTCAGTTACAGATATAATTGATTGTAACTGACGATTTTTACTTTCTGTCATTTCTGTCATTCTGTTTATTCAGCTGTTCTTATAACATATTGTAAACTTTTCATTTTGGGGGGATATCACCGCTTATAAAATCAACGGAAATCATTCATCTTGGGTGCCAAATAATATATACACCACCACTACAAAAACGAAACTACTTTTTATCAGTTGCCGATAATATTTTATCACAGCGATCGATTCATTCGATGAAGATGGGAATAACAAACAAAAATTTCGACATTAGGGGATCACACAAATGTTTTTTTTGTTTTTCGTATATCTTGAAATCTTTATTAAAATATTAATATTAAAACTTCGATCGGTTCAGCAAAACCGGAACTGCCAGTGAATATCAGACCGATAACATCTTCGGTTCAGTCAAAAGATGAGTCTGCTTGTATTTCGTATAAACTTTTTGTAATCAAAATAAGGAGTATGTCTTTCCACAAAGTCTATCAAGACACAACATGGTAACCACCAGCTCCCCCCCCCCCACATGGTAACCGCCCTCCAAGCACCCCCACCCCCCCCCCACTTATAAGTTAATATTCCCCCACCCCCACCTTTTTTTTTTTTTTTGTAATCACCTTTATTAACATGAAATTGCAAGTTTGCTCAAAGTTCATTTAAAAGGTCATAGGTAACACAATATTTTGTAGTGCTGCGCGGCTCGCCCTAAAAACCCTTTAATTTTCACCCAGCGAGAACACTGGATACATCATTATTTACAGTGTTGTGTACCTAAGTACCTCAGACAAATTTCTATATAGATCTTATAAATTAATATTCAGTTTTTACTATTATAAAGAATAGAGGTGTGGTACTTATTTAAAATCATTATAATGATGCAATAAACATTGTATTTCAACTTATCATAAGTAAAACCTCATTACTGACATCGTGTGAAATATACCGAAATTATACCCATTTCCGTGAGTAACTATGTCAAACACAACATTTATTAATTGTATAAAAATAGTCTTGAAGTGTACTCTTGTTTACCAACGTTTTACTGCACAAACATACATGTACAAAACTAACTGATACCAGTATTGTTTATATAGCTAATTGATCTTTTCGTTGTATTGCTGTGACAGGCTGGTAAAATGTCATTTAACAGGAGATTTTTTCTCCTGCGCAGGTTAGCGGGAGATTTGATCAAATACCGGGAGACTACCGCAGAATCCGGCAAGTTTCATTGAATCATGGTTTATTGAAATGCTTTGGTTCTGCTGAAGTCTTAGGAATAGTTTCCTCTGCAATATTTTTCAAGATGGATGTGAACAAAGACACAGGATCATTGGCACCAGTCATTTAGTTTGGATTAGACAAAGTAAATTTGGCTAAACAATTTTCTTCTTTTTTTGTAAAATTTGTTAAATTAAATTGCTAACAGCAATATTTTGTCTTACGTCATCCATTTTAACCATAAGACTCATTTTGAAATAATCTGGCCCTCTTGGTGTCACTACCATCATGACTATCAACAATAAGATTATCACCTACTTCTTGAGACACCCTCTTAGTGTCACTACAATCATGACTACCAACAATCAGATTATCACCTAGTTCCTGAAACACATCCTTGGTGTCACTACCATCATGCCTACCGACAATCAGAATGTGATTTGTAGATTTATTAGTACACTGGTTCCCGAAAGACACGTCCTTGGTGTCACTACCGTCATGCCTACCAACAATGAGAGAAATATTATCCGCACAGTTTCTTGGTTTTCTAGACATCTCCTTGGTATCACTATCATTGTGACTACCAACAATCAGGTGATTGTTATTGTTTAGGGCTGATTTATGCCATCATGCCTACCGACAATCAATTATCATCTAGTTGAGACACCCTTCTTGGTGTCACTACCAACATCATGACTACTAACTATCCTTGGATTATCAGCTAGTTCATGAGACACCCTCTTGGTGTCACTACCGTCGTGACTACCAACAATCAGATTATCACCTAGTTCATGAGACACCCTCTTGGTTTCACTACCATCATGACTATCAACAATCAGATTATCACCTAGTTTCTTATACATCTCCATGGTGTTAGTACAGTCTTCACCATCAGTTAGTGATTTACAGAAAAAACAAATCTATTGGAATTTCAAAATACTGTAACCAAATTCTTGACTTTTTAAATTATAAATAGCATACCTGTTACATCTACTTTCATCACCATGGCTCCAGTTGGAATCATATTGCGGTTTATATCTTCAGAACAGAAGAACCAATCTGAAATAAAGCATAAAACATTAATTGTTTCTCTGTAATACCTTGATGTATTCTCTGCATAGGATTTTATAACTTAGATATAAAAAAATGTATGTTGATTTTACTGAAAAAGATACAAAGAATTCAAAATGATATCCACACACAAAAGCATTATATATCTCATCCAAAGTAGAACCCATTAAAGATTGTTGGTAAAATAATTACAGATAAAGAGTTTGCTTTTATAAATACAGATTAGAGAAAATTATCCCAATTATTTGAGAAACCAGAGTATACCCACATCAATGGGGCAACCTCAGGGTGCAATTTGTTTTTTAAAATTTTGATTAGCAGTTTTTCCTACTGGATGGAGAATTGATTAGCCACTATTGGAATTTGATTAACATTTTAATAAAATGAGTAAACATGAATAAAACACATTCTTTTCAATAAAATTGCATATTTCTTATACATGTATCTGTATTGTGGGCTGCTTACCCCAAAATAAAACAAGTACAGAACAGTACATGAGAAGGGTCATCACTGTCACTTGTTTACAAGGTCGTATCCTCCGGAGGTCAAGAGGGGCAGTTGCCTCCCCCCCCCCCCTCCACACACCCAGAGAATCTCACTTTGGTTTTTTTTTTTTGGCTATATAGAAAATAGCATAGAAATGTCAGGGTTTAATTTTTATAGTACAACATATTTCTGAATAATATTTGTCAATGGTTATGCTAAGCAGCTTGGTCATCTAACTTGTTCAAAGTGATTTTTTAGTCTTTCCTGAGTTGATTTGTATGTCTGATCCAAAGTGCGATTGAAGCCCAAGAAAAATTCCTCATTTGGCTGATCATTCCAACGTATTCGGTGTTCATTTTTGTTATGAAAATTGACAATTCTTAAACGATATATATACGTATTTTACCGGAACATTATTTGCCGAGGCAATTCGAAATTAAAAGCGCCACGCTGTTAATTAGTCGATAATACTGTATGTATATGCAAACATTTTCGCGGCTAAAATAATTCGCGATCAAGCTTTCATTTTACATTTTCACGATAGTTTTTGCCAATAATAAAATAAAAACGACCAATATCAACTGAACTCCTTTCAATGACAGTTTCACGTATGATATAATTATACTCGAGACATTCTCGCCATGCGGTCCGTGTGCCATTAGTTTTGTCCGCATGTATGTCTGATAATACATGCAGAAAAATCACAAACTAGACCAAATACTATTTATTAGTAGTATTCATAGGTTGCATTCAGGTTTACAAATAACGAAAGCCACAAGTATGTATCAAATATAAGAATAATCAGTGTAAAAACAACAAAATGAAATCTCGTAGTCACGAGATACCAGATGTGAGTTCAGCCAGCCGTTTGTCGCTAATGTTTGCCAGACTGTTTTTTACGCAACAAGTTAAACTGAACGACCACTTCGACAACCGGTCAAAATAATTATCAGACATTTTGACTACTGGCTATCGCTGAACGCAGATCATGCATAGCACCGAGTGTCACTTGTAGTATAAAACCACGTGGCAGGTAATTTGACGATAAAAATAAAGTGCATGCGATGCGCTATGTGTTTTGTATCTATAGGCATTATTCAAAGCTAAATCGGAAATAAGTTAACGCATAATTAAATTTGTGGAGCTATCAGCATGTTCGCAATTTTCGCGGTATATTTAATTCGTGACCATAATATATTTGTGTGCACGGTAGGCTACAAGTTCAGTGTACACGGTCATAGCTGCTTGCAAATTAGGTTACCACGATGACGTAGCAACTAGTACGTTACGTCACTGTTCTTGTTAAAACGTCAAACATCCTCCGCATATTCCGACAGTATTTTCTATTTGAAATACTAACACACGCGAGAAGGTTGTACACCAAGATAAATTTTTAAAATGTTTATCATTGGCGAATCAGTTACATGTACCTTGGCTGCGATCACGGAAAATCGACACCCCTAAGTGCGTTCTTCTCCCGCGATTTCAATTCAAAGATCAATTTGGTTAAAAAAACATGCATCGCAAACTGCTAGTCATTGTTACAATATTGGATCGCGATCGCAAGATTTTGCATCGCTTTTTGCGATGCGAACCCAGTCATTTTGCAGTCTGAACCTCTTCTGGGTACAAAGGTGAAAATCCTTATTTAATATTACTGACAGAATAGTTTCACAAAATGAAGAAAATTATAATTATAATTAATTGTTCCTCAAGTTCATATTATAAATTTTTTAATTTGTTAGTTGTCATGAATAAATTAACAAGGCATCCGAAATGCTGTAAATCCCCTTGAGGTTTCGTGATCCTATTCCTATATGTGAAGTTTCATGAAAATCTAATGAGAAAGAAAGTTGGTAGAGCGGTGATGTAATTCTGAAACCGAGAGATAAAATGTTAATTCTTTTAATTCATCAGAATCTTATTCCCGTATGTGAAGTTTCGAGTCACTAGAGTCATGACATTATATTTCTATTTTTAATAAGTGACCTTGACCTTTGACAGAGATGCGAAATGCAAACTCATTTAAGATAACATGATCCTATTCCTCTATGTGAAGTTACTTGAAAATAAAATGAGAAATGAAGTCATTAGAGTGGTGACATATTTCTATTTTTAGTAACAGTGACCTTGACCTTTGACAGAGATGTGAAACGCGAACTCATTCAAGATAACATGATCCTATTCCTCTATGTGAAGTTGCGTGAAAATCAAATGAGAAATGAAGCAATTAAGAGTGGTGACATTATATTTCTATTTTTAGTAACAGTGACTGTGACCTTTGACAGGGAGGCGAAACTCAAACTTGTTCAAGATATCATGATCTTGTTCATATACATGTATGTGAAGTTTTATGAAAATCTGATGAGAAATGAAGTGGTATTTTAAGTAACAGTGTCCTGGACCTGGATCAAAAGGCAAAATGTGAAATTGCTCAAGATATCATGATCTTGTTCCTGCATGTGAAGTTTCATGAAAATTGGAAACGAAATGAAGTCGCTGGAGTGGTGACATCATGTGTGTCACATAGGTACGTATGGGCATTATGCAATGTACATGTATATTGACATTCTAAAGAAACTTTACAAGATATTATAGAAAACCAACAAACGGTACGGTGGGATATGAAAGTATCATGAAGTTCAACATCTAAGTGTCACAATGCACTTTGTGATACATGCTAAGTGTTTATAAGTGGTTTCTAAATTGGTTCTTTTCGATTAGCAACAATATTTATCAAATTATTGAAAATTTTATGTATATAAAGTTTCTTTTGGATATCAGTATGTATGCCTTCATTGCGATGGATGTAGAGAATAACTAATGAGCTACGAGGAATTATGAATTATCTGTCCCGAGTGAATGAATGTTTTACAATATTCATTCATGAGGGATAGATAATCCGTAACTCCTCGTAGCGAGTTGGTTATTCTCTTTATTACCCATTGTCAATTTTAACTGATTTTTAATGTAAAAATTTCTCTGGAGTCTACAACAAAGCCATCAGCCATTACGTCGTATAATCTTACGCGCATTACATGACATAATGCAAGTGACGTCATAGCATAACAGGGTTCTTTTTACAGCCAAATGTTTACAGTACAAAATAATACAACTGTATTTGCATTTGAAAATAATTATTTTTATATATTACTAAAGCTGCTGCTTATGAAAATATACCATTTCATGTTTACGAAACAAATGAGTCCATTTGATTTTGTAAATCTTTGTAGATCGTACAACGTATGTGTAATCTGACTCATGAATGGAAACATTATATGAATGAAAGTGAAGTTCCGGCCATGGCAAGCATCCAAACCAAACGTCGTGATTTTTAAGCCAGCCAATCAGTGGCTGTAGCAGCAATCTGCACACTGTGCAGAGATCGAAAAAATATTACCCTGTATATTTGAGCCCATATGGGTAATAATAATTAATATCTACTAAAGGTTGTGACGGATACCTCCCTAGTTATTTTATATTAGATATGGTCCTGCAAGGTTGAAGTATTATAACATTCATAAAATGTTATTTTATCTTATAAAATTTAAATTTTAATGACACCACTAGAGCACATTGGTTTATTAATCATCAGCTATTCGATGTCAAACATTTGGTCATTTTGACATATAGTCTTACAGAGGAAACCCCGCTATATTTTTCCATTAGTAGCAAGGGATCTTTTATATGTACCATCCCAGACAGGATAGCATATACCACAGCCTTTGAAGGAAGGAAATGTTTTATTTAAGAACGCACTCGACACATTTTATTTACGGTTATATGGCATCGGACATATGTTTAAGAACCACATAGGTATTGAGAGAGGAAACCCGCTATCGCCACTTCATGGGCTACTCTTTTCGATTAGCAGCAAGGGATCTTTTATATGCATCATCCCACAGACAGGATAGTACATACCATGGCCTTTGTTACACCAGTTGTGGAGCACTGGCTGGAAAGAGAAATAGCCCAATGGGTCCACCAATGGGGATCAATTCCAGATCGACCGTGCATCAAGCGAACGCTTTACCACTAGGCTACGTCCTGCCCCCACAGCCTTTGATATACCAGTCGTGGTGCACTGGCTAGAATGAGAAATAGTCCAATGGACCCACCAACGGGGATCGATCCCAAACCGACCGCACATCAAGCGAGTGCTTTACCACTGACCATTTTATGTTTCCTGCCCCGCGTCGGACCACCGATCTTATCAGAGGCCGGACTCGGGGAAGGCATGCCCGAAACCATAGAGGTATATCATAATGGGCACGTCAAAAACATATTTAAGATCTAAGATCCATTTTATGAAAAGACAGACAAAATTTACCAACACAAAATCAAGAAGAATATTAACTTACGGTTATTAATAGTAGTTTCATTATTTATATCCACAATGCATCCAGTGATACTTTCTTGAAAACAAGTTATGTTTCGTGATCTCAATATGCCTACTGATCCCAGACAGAGTTCTGAAATAAGAACATGTTTACATTCAGTCAACAAAAGGAAAGGAATATTTGTTTAATGATATTTCAGCACATTTTAAATAACAACTATTTGATATGTAATCATGCAATGGTTGTTTAGATTCTTAGTTTAAAAAACAAGAGGGAGAAAGGAAATCTGCTGCCACCATGCACTTGGGCTATACTCCAGAGTACAATATTCTTGCAAACTATCGTTCTGTTCACATATTCAAAATATTAAAATTGATTTGTTCACATATTCCAAAAATTAAAATTGATCTGTTCACATATTCCAAAAATTAAAATTGAAATTTTCTATCTCAAAGCAAAATTGGAATGTCTTTTAAATACAGCACCAAAGTACAAGTGTGTTGAGATTAGGTCATTCACCGGTTACGCAAATGTAATTCACGTAACCAAACAACTGGTAACCTAAGTGAATCTCACATACAATAACTTACATTAAAGGGACTATATCCTGAGTTTGTAACCACTTTAAAAGGTTTTCAGCAAATAAAACATTTCTTACATTATTAAAATTAAAATTTACATACATTTTCTTCCTTAAAATTTGAATATTTCTATCACCAATGCTTTTCTAGTCATCATAATGTTTTGTAGTATCTCAATATAAAAAAAATTCTAAAATAATTTGTACGAACAAAAGCATTATTTCTTCCAATTGCTGAAAGAAAGTTCAAATAATTTGCCCAAAGGTCAACCCAAATATATTTACTTGTATAACGCTTTATATTTAAAATACGTTAAAGTAAGACAATGTTTTAAAAAACAGGATGAGAATTTAAGTAATAAAATCAAAAAATACATTTTGTGCATTAATTTGTAACTTGCAAAAAAGATATAATAATTTTCAGAACAATAAATAGTTTTTACTAACAACATATTTATATCTTCTTGTCATAGATTAACATCTATTTCTCTTGCATTAATTAACAGAGCTGCTTAGTCAGACTTGGTACATTCAACTTACCGTATATTGCCGTGTATTAGCCGACTAATACACGGCAATATATTGTATATCTTACAACTTAAGAAGTATTGAACATAACACTGAAAATATTCTAGCTGCCTTTTTTAAACGGCATTCCTTAACTGATTCATAAGAATACTTTTTGTAAGTATACCTAGGCTTTGGTCAGTTAATCCCAGCCCGAAGAAAAGGGAAAGAAATCCACTAGGGGCGTAACAAATACACATGATGGTGAATATGATACATATCACAAATATGAGGCTGGGCTCGAACTTAAGAATTTGTCTCCCACAGAAATTAAAAACAAAATTTCTGTGGGTAAAACGGCCCACCTACGGCAATTTAAACCCTGCCCATGGCAATTTAAAAAAGAAAGACTTTTAAAGCAAACAGATGACTGAAAGGTTATTTTGCTATACGTAGACATATTTTAAATATACTAATGTTATATAATGGCAGATAATGTACACCAGATGTAAACATTTTGCCATTATTGAGGAGCTTTACCGATGGCACTTTGTACCGTCGGTGATGTCCCCGACCTATGGCAATTTATATCTCAGCGACGGCAATTGTCATCGGTGCCGTCGTTACGTTTGAGCTCTGATGAGGTAACGAATGCAAATATGTATTCATGTCCATGAATAAAAGTGAAAAGGTTTTGCAGAAAACTGATTAATCATGGGAGTGTTTTGCTTACAGAAGCGAAATCAAGGTACATATAGGGTACCAGTTCAATGTGTTGAATAAAAAAAGATTGGTCTATGCGTTTGATCTATTACACAACCGGTCGGACATTATCAAAACAATCGAATCAGTATTGCATTTTAGTTAGTTTGACTTAAAAACATAAATTGCACAGTTAACATTGCATATTATATGTAGGCCTATTTGTGTATTCTGTTTAGCTAGTGAGGAATACGAATGCAACTATGATATAGATTGCTGTTTGGTACAACGAATATTCAAGTATGTCGTTACACCCTTAAAATCCACCATTTTAACACTACACAACCATAATAATTTTACTAAATGAGACATTTCATGAGTATACCAAAATACTGCCTTATTAAAAACTGAAAAAAAAGCAAAACTTTGTTTATATTATTTTATCCTGCAACCACTGTTTCTATTGACAGATTATGATGACCGATTAAAGCAAAGTCATAAACGTATATCTGCTTTATCCTGTTCAGGCTGAATGAGAAATTCCGTGAGGATAAAGCACATATCTGACGTCATTAACTAGTTATATTCTCTGTATAATTTACACTTTTTGTTGGTACCTTGACTCGAAGTACATCATATCTTACACGGTTTATACCTGTATAGTTACAAATGGATGTCAAAAACATCTGTTGACTGAAATTGTATGACGGTATGAAGTTATAATAAAAATAATCACATCTGAAACAGAACTTACCTTCCCGCTGCTTGACACTTGTACCCGTGAACAACCGATCTAAAATAAAACAAAGCATAATTCACAATACACTATGACATCTTGATATATTTGTGGTTTGAAAATGTGTAATACATGCTCATAAATATTAAATGTGGTTCACTTCGATCATGAATTTCTATTTTAAAAACCAATAAATGTTAAAAAAAAATATTATAATATTTTTTTTATCATTATACAGCAATATAGAAATAAACCAATATACAAATGAAAATGCAAATATTTAATCTTATGGAGTTTTTGTACAACGGTACAAATATTTTTTTACATAAGATAATTTAAAAAAAATTGTGCTTTTTTGCAGTGATGGGAGTCCATAAATGGTTCATATTACTTGAAAAACTGTAATAGGGAAAGAAACATCTGAATTAAAAACAAAGTGATATTTGTTATTTGTAAAGCAAACAATAATTTTAATGGAAGTCAAGAAGAATGTAAATGTGAATATAAATGATCCATTGCTGCTAAATGTATAGCAATATAAAATGGCATACCTGATACATTTTGTAATATTGATTGTATACTTCTCAAAATGATATCATGGGGCCGTTTGCCGTTGTAATCAATCAACCAATCTAAAATGAAAAAGAGAAATAAAACTAAAAATACCCTTCTTTTTCATTCACTTTATATCTCATGATACATCTACACCTATTTCCTCCACACTGCTCCAAGGCAAAAAACCCAAGCTATACATCATCCCTGAAATGAGTTTTAATATATTCCGACACCAGTACAGCCCCAACGCGCAAGAATAAAAGTACACGAGATTGCATTTGCATGTACAACATGGATAACTGTGAAATAGTTCAAAAGTCTGTTTTGTTTAACGACCCCTCTAGAGCACATTGATTTATTAATCATTGGCAAGTGGATGTCAAACAATTGGTAATTTTGACATATAATCCAAGAAAGGAAACCCACCACATTTTCCCACTAGTAGCAAGGGATCTTTTATATGCACCATCCCACAGATAGGATAGCACATACCACAGCCTTTGACATACCACAGCCTTTGACATACCAGTCGTCGTGCATTAGCTGGAGTGAGAACTGTGAAATAGAAAGTTTCAGTACTTGAGAAAGAAACAGGAGGGTCGCAACATCTGGTCCACATTTTTGTTTCATTGTTTACTACTTTCTACTTATTGATCTAACTCAACCTAAAGTGGTTATAAGTCAGTTATATCAACACATACTTGGTGTACTGACGAAAAATTTGATTGTGATAAACCACTAAGCAATAATTTGTTTAACACAAATGCCAACGTGTTTTTTTATGTCATTAAATAGTTATCCATCCACAACCCAGTACATGGTGTGACGTGTGCGTGACGTGTGTGTGTGTGTGCGTGTCTGTGTGTGCGTCTGTGTCTCCCTGTGTGTGTGTTGTGTGGTGTGGTGTGGGTGTGTAGTGTGTGCATGAATGCGAGTGTGTGTGGGTGTGGGGGGTGTCTGTGTGTGTGTGGTGTGTGTGTGTGCATGTGTAAGTGTGTCTATGTGTGTGTGTGTCTGTGTGTATGTATGTGTTGCGTGTGTATGGTGTGGTGTGTGTGTAGTGTGTGAGTATGAGTGTGTGGTGCGTGTGTGTGTGTGCATGCATGTGCGTGTGCATGCGCGCGCGCGTCTGTTCATGTATGGTGTGTGTATTTATACATATGTATGCATGTAATGAACGTGTGTGTATAGACACAAAAAGACTGATATTAAATAAACACACTGAAAACTTATTTCTAAAACATTTGAAACAAAAAATTAGTAAACTATCTACTTACATGAATTCCATATTTTACTATTATTAATTTCAACATGGCTGTCAATGAGGCTTTTTTTAAAACACACCACACTCTGAGAATCATTGACATATAGAGGTCCTGCCCTATATTCTGAAACAACAACATAAATAAACAAACATTAGTCAACACGGAGAATACTAAACTAGCTTACCTGTTATAACATTTTTATGAAACAATTAAGTGAACAGTTTCGGAATCTGACAAGAGAAAGCTTAAAAGTCACAATGCTTTGTTGTTTGTTTGCCATGTCGGAACTTCACTTTCATTCATATAATGTTTAGATTCATGAGTCAGATTACACGTTACGAGATATGATCTACAGATATTTACAGGAATGTTTTTTTACTTATTTGTTTGATAAACATGAAACAGTATATTTTCATAAGCAGCGACTTTAGTAGCATAGAAAAATAGTTATTTTCTAATGCAACCACAGTTGTATTATTTTGTACTGGAAACATTATGTAATGTGCATAAGACTATATGATGTAATGGCTGATGGCTTTCTTCTAGACTGCAGAGGAATTATTTCATTAAAAATCAGTTAAAACTGACACTGGGTAATAAAGAGAATAACCAACTAACTATGACGAGTTACGAATTATCTGTCCCTTATGAATGAATGTTGTAAAACCCTCACAAAAGGCACAAGTTTACAACATTCATTCACTCAGGACAGATAATTCATAATTCCTCGTAGCTCGTTAGTTATTCTCTAAACAAGACAGTATTGGGAAACATTCAAGTCAAACTTATTATACCAGTTGTAATATTAATTTACATCATTATAAATATATGAATGTACCTGAAATACTTCGACCAATTGTAATTAGATAGTCACCTGGAATTTTCAAGTATAATCTTTGTTCAAACATGAAAAAAGCACCTGAAATAAAGAAAAAAAAGAGTAAAATGTATATATGCATATGTGTGTGCGTGCGTGTGTTTCTATCTATATATTTCTATTACTCCTGTTTTTGTACACATCAACCTAGCAAGGCCAGTGGTTGCAAAACAAGGCGTCGCATGCGACGTTTACTACCCTCATTTCCGACGTCTATTTTTGCCACAGTTGCTTAGACTCCAGTTCATATTTTCTTGGTTCTTGTCTGAATGTAGAGCTCGGTTTCTATTTGTTAATTTCATCAGGAAAACTTTGAGTTTCCCACGAATACAACGTCCATTATTGCTCATTGCCTTTGTTTTTAAAATATATTTTGTTTTGATTCATGAGCAGAGTAGACCCAGTGAGTTTCTGCGACCGCGGAAAACGGACGGAATTCCCATTGTGAAACGGAATTTACATTTGGAAACGGAATTACAATTTCCGCGAAGTTAAAAATTATTAATTTATTATTTTACTATTGCCACACGCTGTAAAACTGACGATTGACCTGTAAGCAGTACTATTAGTATTGGCAAATGCTAGACTGGATTATGCGCTTCACGGTAAACCAAATGGTCACATTGGGAACCAATCAAATACTTCGCGAACATTGGCGAAACGTTTGCTGACTGAACTTGGGGCTGGTTTACTGCTTATTCTGTTGCGCCTGCGCAGATGGGACAGGTTTTTTTCCAGGAGTAAGTTTAGCCAGCGGTTTGTCGCTAACTCTTGTCTTGGAAGACAGATTTTTACGCTACACATTAAACCGAATGACCATTTCGGGAACCACCAGTCAAAATATGTTTGTAAATGTTTAGCAAAAAATGGCTGGCTGAACGTTGCAGTGTTACTTTATTTCCGCTGTGTCATGCGCATACTTCAATTTGCAGGCGTTCAACTGTCAGAGATGATAAAATAAATGTTTACCTTTTTTGAACCCTAAGCCCCGTTGAATACAGCAGTGCACTTAATTGTTGGACAATCATGCCTGATGTAGTTATTATAATTGTAGTCTTTGCTCCTGATGTGATTTTTCGCTACTAATATGTAGGCTTACTTTGATTTAATGACAAATAGCGACGCATGTCGACGCCAGTCAATTTTCGGACCCTTTAATTTGTCACAACTTGTGTTAGTTCAACTGTTAATTACATATTGTAGTCTGAAACGGAAATGAAATGGAATTTACAAAAACATGAAATGGAAAATAGCTCTTTTTTAATGGAAAACCACTGAGTCATACTTGTTCTATTCATGGGCCAACAATTTCACCAACTATATGCATTACAAATGAACTACATTGCACACTTCTGTGGTAACAGACTCCGGCCCAGAGAGACACCCCCCCCCCCCATCCCCCGCGTGCCCCAATTATTGAGTGACTGTAGCTCTCGATAAACCCCCAAATCCTACTCTGTCAGTTCCAACGCCTACTAGTACTTCGTTTTGCAACCGCTGAAGGCTTTTGCAGTATGACATTTGTACAAGATATGTGACATCATTCTTTGTTAAGCACTAGCTACATTTTGTCACATTAAAATGGTGTTTATAAACTATATAATTCCTAAATATACACATTTTGTATCGTTATCGTGACACAAAACCTTATTTGTATACACTGTACTGAAGTGTCTGATTCAAAGAGCATGTTTATTGAAAATCTAGTCTGAAATACTCAAGTCAAGTCAGGCTTATATGTCACACGACCTATAATTTTGATCAGTGACCGAAATATAGAAATTTATCTCGTCATAATGTCTCACTTAGTTTAGGCCAAAACAACACACCGAAACTGGGTCTGGGGAGTCTGATGCTGTCAAAATACAGATCATGCTCTATCTATATCATTTACTGCCAGATATGTACATGTAGTTTGTGCCAGCAAAGATGAGGTGTGTTTTGTCACATTTAGTTCAGGGTGTTTCCTTTTCAAATGGTACCATATATTCACCAGACCCAGACACATCTCCAGTGTGTTTTGGGCCCAATTTCTACAATTTAAGTTATAATTTGTAAGTTATACATTATATTATATTGATATTCAAAATACCTAAAATAAACCAAGATTTATTTTTTAATCTTTTTGTTGTGAGCATGTGCAAAATGTTTTGCCAAACCTACATGTAATTAGACTTAACCAAAAAAATAACCTTAACCAGGGGTGCAGAAATTAAAAATATTTCACTAGCTCCCTGGACTAGAACCAACCAAAATTTACTAGCCAGCCAGACTTTCTACTAGTCCATCAGCCAATAGAATATATTATTGTTTAACAATATTATAATATACTCTGTCTTCACTTTAAATAATATATATATATTCTTTCTTATTTTTTGACACAAAAATAAGGACACTTGGTAAGTGATTAACATCATGTAGTAAACAAAAACAAGACCCAAACCTTGACTGACAAATCAATACATTTTGAAATACTCTGGCAAATATTAAGTTTTTCAATTTTCTTTTATACAGATTTACAAAATTCAACAGACATCCCAAAAGTGTTTAACAAAACAATCTATTCAGAACACACCACAGATTCAATGCAAAAAACTAAATATATATCTAAAAAATTAAATTACAGTCAGTCAGAAAAAGACAGATCACCCGTTGGACTGGTCAGAATTTTTACTAGCATTTGGCAATCAGGCGAGTACTTTCTGGTGGCAGGACGTTGCCCAATGGTAAAGCGTTCACTTAATTTGCGGTCGGTCTAGGATCAATCCCCATCGGTGGACCCATTGGGTTATTTCTCGTTCCAGCCAGTGCTCCACAACTGGTGTAACAAAGGCTGTGGTATGTACTATCCTGTCTGTGGGATGGTGCATATAAAAGATCCCTTACTGCTAATCAAAAAGAGTAGCCCATGAAGTGGCAGCGGTGTATTTCCTCTCTCAGTATCTGCATGGTCCTTAACCATATGTCCGACGCTATATAACCGTAAATAACATGTGTTGAGTGCGTTGTTAAATTAAAAACATAAATAAATTAAAAAGTACTTTCTGCAGCTCTGTTAACTAACAAAATAAGCAAAATATTCACTCATGTGTAAGCACTTTTTTGAAAATATCTCTGTATACTGTAACATTTTTATTAGAATAAAGATTGTTTTTCACCAACATTAAAATGGAGTTTTCTGAAATAGAAACATATAATTAATAGTTAGGGTTGTGATTTGAGGAAAGTTAGTTATAGAATAATGTACACAACTAACAAAATAAAAAAGAACTTAATTTATTCAATTTATTATTAAAAAAAATTGAGACTATTTTTAAAAATTATTATTCCTTTTATTTTCCTTGTTATAAAAATGTCATACAGAGGTTTTTCTTCACCCATGTGATGAGTTGTTTCTCTCATGTTTATGAAGTTTAGTGTTCATGGCTCAAGATAAAAAGTATTCAAATGCCACCACCATGATACACTATATTTAGCAAATATCATATTTTACTGTTGGTTTATATTAAAATTTTATTCCTGATATATATACATGTATATATATATATGGCATATCTGTAATATTATTAACTTATAAAGTTGTTTGAAATGATGTAACATCATGTAGAATTTCAATATTGTACATGTTTGAGTTACTGTGTTGGAAAAAGGAAGCATGCTTTTGATGGTTGGCATCTACTTATATATTAATAATGAATTGATCATAGTTTCACTGTACTTTATTTGCCTGGTAGACTATGATCACCAACCTCATTACACTCCAACCCTTGTCATCATTACATTTAACATTAATGACATTCTTTGAGCTGAAGTATGTATGACATTGTACTCTTACGACCATTGGTTATCAAAAAATCACAAAAAATAATCTGACATAATTCCTCAAATTCACAGATATTGTCACAAATAAATGTTTAAAGTTGTGAAAAGTTAGTTGAAATTCTTTCCTGGACAGGAGATCTGGCACAAATCTGAACTCGTGCCCAGGATGGACGTGCCTAAACCTTCAGTGCATATGGGCACGTTAACAGAGTTTTCCTTCCTTAGTTCAAAATGTATGGTAGTGTTGATAAAACAGAAACATTGCTTTACTCACAAATGGGCTTGTCGTGTTTAAGGGCAACAGTCTTTCAAATGCATTTTGTTACCAAAAAAAACCCCACACAGATATTTCATCATACTAACAAACGAAACATCAATACAGAACATTCTACTGGAAATTGAAAATCATCTCATTGGTCGTTTGAAGAATTACATTAAATAAATGCCAGTACTAGAGTGGTTTAATAGCTAATGGTCAAAATAACCAAACGAAGAAACTTCTCTGTTATCAGACTGCTTACCTCTGTCATAATCTCTCCAACGAACAACACTCCCTGGTGGGTGATGAAAATGTTTCTTGTATTCAACATCTAAAATAAATGAAATGTTTTAAAATTCTAATCATACTGACATTTTGAACTGAAAGCCAAAGGCATAGCATGTGTATTAGGGCTTAAGCTGGACAACAAAACTAATTATTATAATTACGGTAAGTCCATGTAATTAATCTACTGTATAGCCATGCCACATGGATATATAGAGGATACTCCCCGAGTGTCTTGTGATATCATAATTTATCAGCACGAGTTGATAAAAGTATGAAATCTGAGCATTGCCGAGGATTTTATACTTTTATCAACTAGTGCTGATAAATTATGATATCACAAGACACAAGGGGGTATTCTTTTTATCATCCATTATCATTCTTTTCATTTGCGACAATTGTAAACAACGTCAGTAATGTGGGTTGAATGTCAGCGGTAGACTCGTTAACTAGCAGAACAGCAGTGGCGTGACGTCACTAATGGTAGGTTTAGTGCTGAAACAAACACACAGTGATGTAACAAAACATTTGTCTTGTGATTAAAATTTGACCAATCAGGAGATATCGCAAATTATAGTGCCAGCGATATCTCCTATAAAAGCCTTTAATGGATGATAAATATAGTGTGATCTGTAAATGTGGCAATTCATTAAATAAATAATTAAAAAACCAAAAAAAAACCCAACACCAACCACAAAAAACTAATGAGCTATTTTGCGAGTTTTGTAAAAAAATCTTTCGTCAAATGCTAGTTTCAGTTGGCCAAATAAAATATAACCAAATTTGTAAAAGAAATCTAATAGGAGATGGTCTGTATGAATTACAAATATGTGCAAGCAGGTGAACGGATTAAATAAATAGCAAGCTGTTCAAATCAGTGGTAGATCTACAAATGATACACAATTTTCAAATTAGTTTTGGGGACAATTATTGCATTTCTGGATTTAATTTGGCAAACTCTGCATCACGTAATATATAATAATTATATTCTTTACTAAAATTATATCTAAATACTATAATATGTAAGTCCTTTTTAACATCATTTCTCCACTTTTGATCTGCACTGCAAACACCCAGTTTAGAAAGTTTGTTTGCAAACAACATTACTGAATATAGCAGAGTGCACTGCAGCAATTATAACAAAACCATTTGCCTTCTTTCAGGGGACAAAAATTTGTGTTCGTCTGAAGTAATGTACAATGTCCAAATTAATCAATGTTTTCTGTAATCCTACTGTTGAAGACTCATATGCAAAAAGAATTAAATTTTTTCAAAAAAATCCCACGAAATACTTACATTTCAAAATATACTTCAATGCAATAACTGCATAAAGTCCGACCAAGTTTCTTGAAGAACACTTAATCATCACAGAGTTTTCTGAAATCAGAACACACAATTAATATATTCTAACAATATGGCACCCCATGGCTCATAAACAGCCTAAAATAAATAGGGGCCACAATTCAGGGCAGTTAATATAAGACCTTTTGAAGCTTGACAAAAATGGCAACTTTCCACCATGCAGAAAGGACACTTTTTTTATATTTTTTTCCCCAAGCAAATGTTCCCAAGGTCTACCACACCCAACCTGCTATGCATGGCCCTGCATTCCCAATAAAGCTTTACAGATTTTCGTATTCATGAACACTAATAAATACATGTACATCTAAAACAAACTGACAAAATATATATCAGATCCAGCAATATAATGTAAAGATATACGGAAAATTGCTAATATTACCCCTATACCCAAACAAAAATGCATGCTTGTGGAAAGGTTATCTCAAAGTACTGTAAACCATATTAATATTGCGACGTGTTTTTTTTGCGAATGTATACCTTAGCGCATGTTCGCGACGTGTAAATTTCGCGAACGACCGTTAACAGTTCAAAAAAAAAAAAGTGGATAAAGACAGCTCACTGTAATTGTTATAAAGTTACTGTCTGTAAATCAATATTCTGTTATCCTACATCAAGCAATTGTGCATGGTACAGAGTTTATAGAGGGGACTAGGTCCTACCCACCTCACCTGTATTAGAATCACAACTCACAGCTTCAGTTGTTAACTGTTAACACCCTTTGGTAGATAAAACAATAAACGATTAGTCGCCATCGATTGAAGTTATATAAAACAATTAACGATTAGTCGCCATCAAGGAGAGCTCGTGTATAGGCTGTGCCTGTTGAGTGAATCTTTTTATAATAAATTGAATTATGACTGTATTTTGTTTGTGTTTTTCCTTTATGGTTTACTAGAAAATCGAGACATCACTTTAAGCACACTTCAAACTGGAAAATAGTGCATGCGTATTAATTTCGCGACATAAGGTTGAACGCGAACAACGCGAAATTTATACGCACGCATTTTTTTCGCGGTTTACAGTAAATACAACAACAAAATACCTGCCAAAATTAATATATCTGATCCAGCAATCTAATGTAAACATACAAGGAATATTGCTCATATTACCCAGGGTTTCACATTACGCAGGAATCCTGTGTATTTGACTCTGTATTTACCTAAAATACTCCAAAATAAAATCCGTGTGCGTCATAGTTGACGCAAAATATTTCCGATGTCAATCGATTTTACATTAAACTTTTACATTTTTTTATACATAAAACCCCAACGACTATGAAGTTCAAAACGAAAATAGCCGAGCGGTTTAACTAGTTCCCAACCTCATCAATACGTTTAATGTAACCTAAGTGTAAAAACCAGTGTGGCTGATGTAGCGTGCCAGTCCCTTTGTCTAAATTTAGATCATCGTGGTAACGTCGAATGCGCGGTCTGTATAGAAATATCAACCGCAAATTTTTAGTTAATTATATGTATAGCTTTTTATTTGTTGTTGTATTTTCCCTGCTATCAACTGCTTTTGCATTAAAAAAATACATTTTTAAAAACCTAACGACTACGAAGTTTCAGAATAAATATAGCCGAGCAGCTTAACTGGTTCCCAATCATAACAGTACGTTTAACATAACATAAGTGTAAAAAAAAAACCAGTGTAGCTGTTGTAGTGTACCAGTCCCAGTCTCAATTTAGATCATCGCGACAATGTCAAATGTACGGTCTGTTTTTGTCAAGTTTTTAGTTCGGTCTATATATCCAGGTTTATTTAATATATTTTTGTTATTGTTCTTTATAGTTTTTAATACATTAAGATGGTTGAGCATATCTCGTTGGGGGAGGGGCAAGGGTGACATCCCCCCCCTCCCCACACTTTTCTTGATCCAGTAGCAGCAGCGATGGTTTACATATATATATATATATATATATGTATATATATATATATACACACGTATATATATATATATATGTATATATGTGTATGTATGTGTGTTGATGTGTGTGCGTGCCCCCCCCCCCCCCCCCCCCACTTTTTGCCACCATCCTTCGCCATTGTTATAGTGCAAAAGAAGCCATGTTACAAATCAGGTTAGCATGTAGCCAAAGGGTAAGTTAAAAGAGAGAGAGAGAAAAAAAACACCAAAACATTTAAAAGAAGAAAAACAATGGATATACATGTATATATCATACAGATAGAATAGTGGATATAATATATGCCTGTACTCAAAACAAGACAGTTATTCAGTTAATTGTGTGGATGTCATAGATGACTCCCATTTTTGAATGCATGACTCCCAAAATAAAACCCTGTGAGCCATGATGATTCCCATTCTCCAGATGCTAGGTGGAACCCTGTATTACCCATATATAGTTTCACACCTAATAAAAACAAGCATTCTGAAAAACTGCTAAAGCATTACCGGTACATGTCACCTACCGAACCTAAGCATTTTTGTTATCTCCTATGCTCAAGTACCGTAACTCTATGAAAAAAATTGGTAATTCGCTTAAAAGTCAAACTTTATCTGTAACAGTACATGATAAAGCTATAATTTATGTAACAACATTCCAGCTCAATATCTTGAGGCATTGTGAAAACAAAGTCCTGAAAAACGTTTTTTGCATCAAGGGCCATAACTCTATGTTGGTAAATCACCATCAAAGTCAAACTTAATTGTGAAAAACATATATCTGGGACAGACAGACAGATGGATGGATGGACCCAAAACCTATAGTCCACCAACAGGCTGGGAAATATTAAAATACATCTGAAGAACTATATATTTAACACCTATCAGCACTAGAGTTTAACAGTTACAGCTAATTAAACCACACATGAAGAGCCTCTCTATTATAAAACAGTTTACCTTCTTTGCAACAAACAACACTCCCTGGTGGATCATTAAAATGTTCCTTGCATTTCAAACCTAAAATAAATAAAACAAATTTCCTTGTTTCACAAGTAATATACTTAACCGTGGTGAAAGGAAAAATAATGTTATACTTAAAGTTACAAATCAACATAGAATTTTGTGGTTATTAGTTTTGAACCTGTAGGTAAATGTGAAATATGCCTTAGATTATGAGAAAGAAACTATAGTATAAGCATGTCTTATTTATCAAAATAAACAATCGCACTGAGAAAACTGATATCCTATTGAAATTCATAAGTTAGTATTTCATATTTGAGGTGTCATGGTGTCCACCCTAGATGCATATCCAGTGACACATACATGCCCACCACTGGTTCTCTGCAGTTGCAATTTAGTATGGTTTCAAAGGAAGTGGTCATTTGCATAACCGAGATATAACCTGAATGTAGACAGATGAAACATTATGTAATGATTTTGCAATTTCAACATAAATATTCTGTAACTAAACTTGCCTCTATAAGCATAATATTGACACCAATGGTGTTCTAAGAAGTTTTGTTTAACGACACCACTAAAGCACATTAATTAATTAATCATCGGCTATTGGATGTCAAACATTTGGTAATACGGACTCGTAGTCATCCGAGGAAACCCGCTACATTTTTCCTAATGCAGCAAGGGATCTTTTATATGCACCATCCCACAGACAGGATAGCACATACCATGGCCTTTGGTATACCAGACATGCATGGTGCACTGGCTGGAATGAGAAATAGCACAATGGGCCCAACGATGGGGATCGATCCCAAACTGACTGTGCATCAAGCGAGTGTTTTACCACTGGGCTATGTCCCGCTCCCCAATGGTGTCCTAATGATCCATTATAATAAAAAAGTGATGGGTTAAACTCTATCAATATGATGATAAATTATGAAATTCACAATTCACTGCCACGGAATATGTTCATTGTAATTATTCCTAGTTTACACACGATGCACTGGATGTAAAAGATCTACTGGTAGTTGACTATTCTTAAGAATTGCCCGTTATTTCTTTTAAGTTCATTGTGGGAATGAGCAAAAGTAAATATCTGTAAAATGTATGAATCGGTGAAGGCATTCTCACATAAGATTGCAGATGATTTTTTCTTCATACCCAGATGAATATAAAAGAAATAACAGACAATACTTAGAATTAAATTTAAAAGATACAGTGTACTTGCTAATAATAACACTAAAAATTCATATTTGATTTGGAATTACTTTTTTTTTTTTAAATAATGCTCAGTATGACAAGGTACCAATAAAAAGTGATGTCATTAGATATGTCATTCCCTGAAAATTTTATCTTTTACATTCATCAAGAAATGAACAAACTCACATTGCAATGGCTGGACCAATGGGATGACGCTAAATTGTGATGAATGTAACAGAAATGTAATTATTGCTAAATAAAACATCTTTGATATAAAAAGTGATTTAAATATAGCTAAAGTTAATAATATAATAAGAAAATGCCCTATAATGAAAGTGTGCATAGCCTGTCTTTCTTCTTGACATTTAATACATTACCTTCAGAATCACTCCAATCAGTAAAGTCAGCCCATGGTTCATCATCAGAATAGTCTTCATCTTCAGTATCAAACATAGAATCTACAAAGAAAAACACACACAAATAATATATACAGTAGAATCTTGTTGGCTCGACCTCAGAAGGGTGGAACACACTGCAACGCTCAAACCAAAAACGAAGTCCCAAGTTTTTTGTTCAGTAAACCCTTATATTAACTGCTGATGGGTCGAACACGTCCAGGGTCGATTATAAGCCTTTGCTCGAACTAAATTATCAGTCCCATCTGTTATTAACTATATTTCCCTCAAACTGGTGATCCGTTAAATATTAAATGGGAAACCACCGAAAAGGACAAACTATTGCTACGCTTGCGCAGTTGGTTATTAAAACCTTCGGATTCATTATTTAGGCGGAACGAACTATCGATGAATCGGGGAATCACAACAATAGCCATGCAATTCTTTCTTTATGTTGTTTGTTAGATGGCTATCAGTAATGATCTTTCAGCTAATGTTATGGTAACTGTGAGATGAACCGTGATACCAATCAAACAATTAGTGCACAAACGGGCCTCGGCATAAAGCGTCACTTTGAACACGTCTGCAAGACCAGTTTTAAATGAAACAATGGGCCAGTTAATCAGCTGTCATCACTTCCGCAACCACACATTTAATTAATACCGTCAAGGGCTTCTGCATCACACAATCGGCGTAATTTCTAATAAATTCTTTCACTCAGATATTTGCTATATAACACACTGATGAAATTTTAAAGTTTGCAATTACCAAAACAATATGTATCTAATTCAACTTTCTAACTGATGTTACCAAAATATCCGATGTTAATCGAATGGTTCGGTCAAACTACCTGATAGGACAAACACTTTCTCAAGCACCGATGGGGTTCGAGCCAACGGGATTCAACTATAGATATATATATATCTTATTCCATGAGGGGGAATGCTATATTAAATTTATGAAACGAGTTTGGGAATTATTTCATTCCCCGAGCGAGTTAGGGAGTAGAAACAATTCCCAAATGTGTTTCATAAATTTCATATGGCACTCCTGCGAATGTTATGTTAATTTATTTATTATTCACAAACTATGATTTCGAGCAAATGTTAAATATGATTGTAATTGCTTCATAATCGTCATTAACATTTAGTGATGTCAATTATAGTGACGTGGAATGATGTCAATTTCAGAAACTGCGACTGTCGCAAGCTTGCAGCTGCTATAACGACTTGTGACGTCAGAAGTGTGCCATAACAGTTTTCAAGGTATTAAATTATTATAACCCAGGAAATAAAGATAGCGTGGGGAAAATATGACATTTATGTAACTGTTTATTGTAGACCGTTTGGGCAATAAATAAATAAATAAATATATATACAATGATACACACACACAAAGAGTAGAATATCATTGGCTAGAAATTCTAGTAGAATGCTGAATGGTTGAACATTCTGCTACACCTGAACCAAGCACAAAGTCTTGAACTATTGTTTAAGTAAACCCTTTAATTCTGCATTAAAGGGTAGAATAACACTTGGGTAGAATATTAGCTTTCTTTTGCAAAACAAAAAACTATGCTAGTCCCATCAGAAAAAGATCAGTGTAATAATAATATTTTGGTTGAATAAGTAATCTATTAAATTTTAACAGAGTATTAAATTTGTGTGTGTACAGTGTAACATCTCAAAACTGGATCTTCTGTAAACAACCCCTGCAAATGCCTACGGCAATCGGCAATGCCATGGAGTTTTTCATTCTCCACGGCACTTTTTTTGCTGTGGACTATATGAGAAATTGTTTTTCCCACTGTTTGTTTTTTTGCCTTGGATGTTTTCTTAATTGCAGGGGTTGGGTAAACTGGAATTCAATGTGCTCTAGAAGAGTTGTTAAGTTAAAGTTTGTTTTGTCTAACGACACCACTAGAGCACATTGATTTATTAATCATCGGCTACTGGACGTCAAACATATGGTCATTTATGACACAGTCATAGAGAGGAAACCCGCTATATTTTTTCATTAGTAGCAAGGGATTTTTTATATGCACCATCCCACAGACAGGATAACACATACCACAGCCTTTGATATACCAGTTGTGGTGCAATGGCTGGAACGAGAAATAGTCCAATGGGCTAGAAGTGTTGTTAAAAAAGCCAAACTTTTCAATACAATAAATGAAGGTAAAAATGGAAATTAATTTGAATGCACAAGATATTTGAAATAAAACAAAAGTAAACTACAGAAGAAGTGGAAGCCCTCCTGTTATAAAACCGTTTACCCGCTTCATCATCCGACTTCAGAACATCATGTCGTGGACGATCTTGGAAATGCTCATTACAATCTAAAATAAAACAGAATATAACTGTTATAGATGTTTGTTGGTCATCAAGTAAAAAGCTTTGGCACTTTACTTTGCTCAATAGCATATTCGCTGAATAGCAGAATCGAAACAACCTCAAACGACCTACTTGCCCACCTGCTGTGTACAAATGTGTACGTCAAATCTGTATGTGTAAATCGCTGGCACAAGCTACTGTATAGTCGACAACAATCACTTTTCACACCCTTGTTTTGGCTTCGTACACAATAAATAAAACATATCCAACGGTAATTTTTTGATGTGATATATTTAATAAAAGGTAGTTTTTATTTCTTTCATCTTTTAAAATTTAAACTTAATATGTTGTCCACAATTAAATAAAAACATACCGACCTGTAAACAGCATCGTTTGCTGGTTATAGAATTCTGAAAGGGGTCTAGGTTAGTCGACCAGTTTTTATTTTAATGTGACAAAGCATGGTAATAATATAGCTAATTCTGAATTTGAATGAAATCAGTATTCCAATGATGTCACTTTACATCTCCTTACAATAACACTAAACTGGGTACAGAATGCTGGAAAAATTCCAATGCAAAATTGCTATTGAATTTTTTTTTTTTTAACATTGTTAATGCACCTGGATGTGTTTGAAGAAAATCTTATGATTAAAAAATTGTACCTTTTACGCAATATGGATTTCATATGAAATTACGGTAAGATATGCTATATTTATTGTGTATGAAGCCAAAACAAGGCTGCGAAAAGTGACTGTCATCGACCTTAGAATGGATTGGTTTTATGTCCACACTGTTGATTGTTTACATTAACTGATTGCAATATATTTTGTTGCACGTATCGTAGCTGAAACATGTAGAATATTATTTCCGTAAAAGTCATATTCATATCTTTTTTCTTAGGTAATGCACAGGGCCTTTAAGTCAATACTTTTCTTAACTTTTTACGTCCCTCCGGACTAAGATGAACGCAGTTTGGGACGTCGATGGTAGCATGGGTTCCTGGTGATTCGAGGTACCTAATAATTAAGTATATTAGTATATTTTAAAACTGCTTTGCAATTTTATTATATTAGTTGAAGAAACGTTTTAATTGTTACTTGAACCATAGTTTAATACATTTAAGTTGTAAGAAGCATTCTGAGAGTACTGCTAAAAACAATATATACATGTCCCCTACCGGGCCCAAACAAAATTTTGTATCGCCTAATTTCAAGAGCCATAAATCTGTGAAAAATGGGTAAATTACAGTGAAACTTGATCTGTAACAGTAAATAATAAAGCTATATATAAAATGTCAGCTCAATATATTGAGGTATTGTGAAATAAAAGTATATGGAAAACAACATTTCTTATCTCCTAAATTCATGGGTCATAAGTATGTGAAAAATGTGTAAATTTGACATGAAAACCAAACATGATCTGTAACAGTATATGATAAAACTATACAAAATATTTCAGCTTGGTAGCTTAAGGTATTGTGAAAAAAGGTCTACAAAACTAGATGTGGGACAGATAGACAGACAGACAGACAGACAGACAGACAGAAGGACAGACAGAACCTATAATATTTCCCTCCGAATGGACCAAGCAGGGGACTAAAAGCCTGTATATTATGACAGCATACACAAAGTTCATAAATGGGAGCATAGGCATATGGGCCTCCCATTTTTGTAGCGGGGCAGGTCAGTTTTTGCCCAAATTAAACGAAAATGCCCAAATCTGGATAACAACATTTATTCATATTAGCATTTCTACTAAACAGCTATATACATGGCTGCAAACGAATCACTACACAGTTTTACATGGATTACAACTAATTTTGATGGTAGAATGATGGAAATACATGGTAAAAAGGTCTCAGGTTAGCATATTTTGGCCAAATATTCCCTATCTTCTTTGCTTGAATTTGAGGTTTCGCTCCAGCACTAGGGGGTCAGTTGCCCTCCCCCAATCCCATCTCATAAATGGAAAAGAATAGATGTACTACAAAGTTGAGAAAAACATATAAAATACAAAGCTCAAAGCAGATGTGAGTAATTTCGCCCCACTCTTTATAACGAATAAATGTAAATGTAACTGTAAATATTAAACTAAGGTAAAATAATAAACATGGCTTTAATTATAGAGGTACATATAACAGGATAATACAAGAAAATGTTACAACGGACTACCTTTTCCAATCTTAGCTTTCGCCACAATGCGTTCGGCTTCTTCGTAAAAGCCTTCATCTTCACTATCGGAAGGTAAATCTAGAACAAACCATAAAAATAGGTTTTCAATATTCTATGCATAATATATATCACATTACTGGACATCAAGGAAGGAAATATTTTATTTAACGACGCACTCAACATATTTTTTTTACGGTTATATGGCATCAGACATGGTTAAAGACAAGGTTGTTGGTGTGGTTAATAAGACTGCAATTTACTATATTAGAGGGAAAAAAATTCAATAAAATACTCAAGACCTAAAAAGGATCAAATTTGTTTGTATCGGACCTAAATTTGGAACAAATTTAAATTATTATTACTTGAAAATTGAGAGGGCGCAGCCAATACAAATGAAAACAAAAGTTTTAGTACTCAGCAGCAGTAAGGAAAGGAAACGAAATATTTTATTTATCGATGCACTCAACACATTTTATTTACAGTTATATGGTTAAGGACCACACAGATGTGGACAGAGGAAACCCAGTCGCCACTTCATGGGCTACATTTTTCTATCAAGGGATCTTTTATATGCACCATCCCAAAGACAGGATAACACATACCACAGCCTTTGATATACCAGTCGTGGTGCACTAACTGGAGCGAGAAATAGCCCAATGGGCCCACTGATGGGGATTGATCCCACACCGATCGCACATCAAGCGAGCGCTGTACCACTGGACCATGTCCCGCCCACTCAATCGCGCATGAGGCGAGTGCTGTACCACTGGACTATGTCCCGCCCACTCGATAGCGCATGAGGCGAGCGCTGTACCACTGGACCATGTCCCGCCCACTCGATCGTGCATCAGGCGAGTGCTGTACCACTGAGCTACAGCCTGCCTCGCAGCAGCAGTAAGTGCCACAGTTAAAGTAAGACAGGGCTCACCCTGTTCATTGCCAAATCAGCCAATTGATAATGTTTATGCAAAGTGGCTACAACATTCAGTCTTTGGCTAATACAATTTTCTTTAAATTTAAACATCACCACCAGAGCGCATTAATTTATTAATCATCAGCTATTGGATGTCAATTATTTGGTAATTTTGACATAGTCTTAGAGAGGATATCTACTACCTTGCTCCCCATTAGTAGCAAGAGATCTTTTATATGCACCATCCCACACATGATAGCACATACCACAATCTTTGATGTACCAGTCGTGGTGCACTGGCTGGAACGAGAAATAGCCCAATGGACTCACCGACAGAAATTGACCCCTGCAAATTGACTGCCCATCAAGCAAGTGCTTTAGCACTGGGCTACATCCCGACCCTTTCTTTAAAAATAGCCACATTTTTAATAATTTTCAAGGAAAAACTCTACATATCTGAAAACTGGCTAAATAAAACAAAAATTACTGAGAAAGCCCTGGTAATGGTTAATAGATATTATAAAAAGCCACGTTGAAACCTATATCCGGAAATATTCGGTTAAACATTCAAGTAAGATTAAAACATATACATTAGGTTAAGATGAACATTAATTTAAAAAATATTTTTTTTTAATTAATACAAAAAAATAAATCATTGAATAGCATAGTAATCAAAACATATACATGGCAGTTAAACAGTTAAACAATTATTCTGTGAGTACTGCAATACAGGTCTACTACCAGGCCCAACAAATTTTCTTATGTACTAAGTTAAAGGGACATAACTGTCAAAATGGGTAAATCGCCATGAAAGTAAAACTTAATCTGTAACAGTACATTACATTATTATTAATTTATAAAGATACACCCAAACTTTTAGGTCAATATCTCAAGACATTATAAAACAAAAACATCCAGAAGTTTAATTTTCTTATCACTTGAGTTCAAGGGCCATAACTGTCAAAAATTGGTAAATCGCCATGGAAGTCAAACTTGATTTGTAATAGGGTCTCCACGAGCACAGGCAGTCTAGCTAGACTAGAGTCAATTCACAGGACTTGAGTACCCGTGCAAGGAAGAGTACTCATTTATTTATTTTCATCATTTTGCCATATATGCTTGCCGCTGGTTATATTACAGGGCTATGAGACATAGAGGGAAAAGAAAAGCCAAATGTCACAGTGTGGAATGCAATATGATGGGCCAGTGTATCAATGGCATGATTTGGCATCCATATTCAGCATTGGAATTAAGATCCATAATACTAGTCTACTTTATTCCTTAGTCTCATTATTATCTAGTGTCGGGTACTCGGGTCCGGGTCAAGTTTGACCCTCGCGTACTCAAGTCCAATATTTTGGACTCTTGGAGACCCTAATGGAGGGGAAACAAAAGTTGAATATATGTCATGATTTAGGCATCCATGTTTTTCACTGGAATTAAGATGCATAATGCTATTTTACTTTATTCCTTAGTCTCATTATAAGTGTCGGGTACTCGGGTCCGGGTTGAGTTAGACCCTAGAGTGCTCGAGTCCAATATTTTGGAGGCCCTAAACCTTAACAGTACATGATAAAAGTATACACAATATCTCAAGGCATTGTGGGAAAAAACATTGGGAAAGCTATATGTGGGACAGATGGACGGACTTAAGGACGGAGATGAAACCTATAGTCCCCTCCAGTTGGACCGGTAAGACTAACAAAATAATAACTTACAATGTTTACTTGGAAATGCTCTTCCAAGAATACTGTTGTGTCCCAGGCAGTTACCTAAAAAATAAAATAAAATCCATGTTTATAATACCATATCAAACTCATTTCTTATATACAGAGCTACATGTAGATGGTCAGCATGGAATGTGATGAAAGAGTTTATTTATTAATTAAACAATTAAAACGATGTTTAAAGTTAAATACATGTGTATCAAAATAGCGATAAGACAAAGCATTTATAGTTCATGCTGTAAGAGTTAAAGTTAGTTTTGATGTATTAATCACTGGCTATTTGATGTCAAACATTTGGTAATTTTGACATAATAGTTGTAGAGAGGAAACCCGCTACAGTTTTTACCATGCTGTAAGAAATGAATTAAGACTAAAGCAGAGATTCCAGAGGGTATGAAGTGTAAACTTACGTACACTAAAATCTCGAAAATTAATACATAAATTTTTATAATTTTTAGAAAGATTAAAGTATGAGAACTGCTGTTTAAAATGTGTGAAAGTACATGAAATCGTGTGTTCAAACCCATAACCACCTAATAGGGGCACTTTTTTTGTTTTTTTAACATACCCTCAAATTATTTTCTGGCAAAAAACTTGCACGATAAACAACTAGTGGGGCGGGATTTAGCTCATTCGGTTGAGTGCTCGCCTGAGGTGCTTGCATCACAGGATCGAACCACCTCAGTGAATCAATTCAACTGATTGGGTTTTTTATCATTCCAACCAGTGTACGAACCACAACTGTGCTTTCCTGTCTGTGAGAAAGTGAATATAAAATATCCCGTGCTACTAATGGAAAAATGTAGAAGTTTCCTCAGAGGCCTGTGTCAGAATTACCAAACATCTGACTTGTACATGTATATCAAAGTACATGGTATGTGCTGTCCTGTCTGTGGAAAAGTGTCTATATAATATCCATTGCTGCTAATTGAAAAATAGTGCTTTTCCTCTAAGACTACAAGTTAAAAATTATCAAAATTATCAAATGTTTAATATCCAATAGCCGACGATTAATAAATCATTCTGCTCAAGTGGTGTCGTTTAAACAAAATATATGTTTTAAAACTTGGGTCTTGTTTAACACCACCACTAGAGCACACTGATTAATTAATCATCGGCTATTGGATGTGAAACAATTGGTAATTCTGACATGTAGTCATCAAATGAAACCCGCTACATTTTTCCTAATGCAGAAAGGGATCTTTTACATGCATTTTCCCACAGACAGGAAAGCACATACCACAGCCTTTGACCAGTTGTGGTGCATTGGTTGGACAAACGTTTTAACCCAACTCATATAATTATATCTATAATATGAACTTTACTGTATACAACCCATCACATTTTTCTCAAGAATTAATCCAGAATATATGCATTTATTTATTTACATTTAATTCATGAAGAACAAATTTGTTTACATCTTAATGTCAACTTTGAGCATTTTAATTTATGCTAAAAGATTATGCCAAAATATAGATTTTCTGAAAAACTATTTTATTGTTATTCAAATCATATAACATAACATAATCCTGTCCTAATATATCATAACCGGCAGTAAAAATAAATATGCCGCACAACAGATTTATTTACTACTAACCCACCTTTATACTTTATGTGAATTTGTTCAGCTGGTTTTTTTACCCGTTGCATGTTCATCCTATTTTATGTTGAAATAAAGTTATCACAATAAAGGCAGGCCTATGTGCCATCTGTTATAGTGTGACTTTTTAAAGTTTTGATCTCTAATATTGAAATAATGCTTTTAAAGGCTGACAAAAGCAAAACAGAAAGTAAATTGTTAATTGTATACATACCATTACTATTATTATCTCACAATGGACTTTGTAATTTAGTCTACCTAATACCATTGTGTTAACAGTTGGAAGTTGATAACCCCAGTACAGTGTTTGGTTTGTTTACCGACACCACTGGAGCACATTGATTAATTAATCATCGGCTACATTTTACCTCTCCTCCCCCCCCCCCCCCCCCCGTACAGTGAGTCATTTAAAGAATTAAAGGTCAAACCCTAGTTCCCCACCCCCACCTGCTACCGACTTGGTCCCTCTCACCCCTCCCCACCTTTCCTGTCTTGTGCCCATGACAGGCGTGCGCTACAACAGCTTGTTCTGAATGTGCACGTAAAACCCTATGACCTGACCTGACCTAAACCCTAGTACCCAGTACTTTATTGATCCAAGGGGCAGGGGATCTAGCTCAGTCGGTAGAACACTTGTCTAGTATGTCAAAGGTTGTGGTATGTGCTGTCCTATCTGTTGGAAAGTGCATATAAAAGATCCCTTGCTACTAATGGAAAAATGTAGTGGCTTTATTCTCTGAGACTATATGTCAGAATTACCAAACATTTGACATTCAATAGCCAATTATTAATAAATCAATGAACTCTAGTGGTGTTGTTAAACAAAACAAAATTTAACTTATTTAAATTTTTCCAAGGTGCTTGGAATTATAGGCATCAATTAATTTGATTTCTAACACACCCGTTGGTAAGAACATCCTTCGTTATTTTTGACAATACGTATGGTGTTAACACACATACAATTGTACGTCCGATAACATGCCAATGACAACCTTCAAAACTTTCCTCGCCATTTTAAATTTGCTAAATAGTGGGAAGCAAGCAAAGTATTGACTTATGTGCGCACTGCACTGCACAGGGGGGAGAGAGAGAGAGAGAGAGAGAGAGAGAGAGAGAGAGAGAGAGAGAGAGAATTCCTACTGGTCTGGCATTGCATACCTATTTTCTGTGGGACGTGGGTTTTTGCTTCTTTTTTTTATATTCCGATTAAATGTATTTAATATGTATTTTAGCAGATGAAACAGCTGTTAGTTAAAAGCATGTTACCATGGCAGCAAACACAGAAGAATCTTTTAAAATTCATTTCTTGCTTTAGCCAGTGCACCACGACTGGTATATCAAAGACCGTGGTATGTGCTATCCTGTGTGGGATGGTGCATATAATAGATCCCTTGCTACTAATGGAAAAATGTAGCGGGTGTCAAAATGGTCATGTTTGATATCCAATAGCTGATGTTTAATAAATCAATGTGCTCTAGTGGTGTCGTTAAACAAAACAAACTTTTAAAACCCATGTGGTTTTTTTTTTACTTACCTGCCTGAGACATAATCTTGCTATATTTTATGTTGGACAGCAAGGTTATATCTGGAAATAAATAAGATATAGTCTTAAAAAAAGTAGGGAAATTTAAAATGCAAATGTCATTACCAATGATTGGAACAAAGATCAGCTTTTAAAAATTAGTGCCTAGGAAAGAACGTCCATGGCTGCACAACCTGACACTCAAAGACATACAGCCGAAAATGTGCAGGTGTAACAAGCAGTAGCCCCACACACGTGGGAGGGAGGCATCCGCGATTTTGACACTTCACAGAGCGGTCAATAAATCTGTTTGAGTGATTACTACTTTCATTATCAATTAACCTTTATTCTTTGGATTATGCATTGTTAGTCTTTGAATTTGTGATGCAGCGTCTACAACATGAGGAACTCCTTATGGCTACTGGCATGCTTCAAACTGGTAGAATTCAGCGTGATGTAGCCAAAATGTTCAATGTTTTGCCGTATGTGATCTGCAGACTATGGAACAGATACCAGCCTCAAGTTCAGCTGGCACATGTTTTGCTAACGTTCAGGAACTATTTGATTGCCATACTAACACCCACCCTTCCCCATCCGCCAGCTTCACAACCTCGTGATACCTGCTTGATTTGACACTGTGTAAGCAACATGCAGAGTGAACATTTGAGCTGGTGTATGAGGTAATCCCGAACATTAATCTTATATTGGCAGCTGGCAGATCGAGTGTTTGCAAACTAAAAATAAACGGGGGCCATAATTCTGTGAAAAATGGGTAAGTTGTTGGGAAAGGTGAACTTGATCAGTAACAGAAGTTGATAAAGCTTTATACAAAATTTCATCTCAATATTTTCAGGCACTGCAAAAGAGAAGTCTGGAAAATATATTTTTGTATCTCCTAAATTTAAGGGCCATAACTCAGTGAAAAATGTGTAAATTGCCACTGAAGTCAAACCATCTGTACAGATACATGAAAAAGCTATACACATTTCAGTTCAATATCTCACGGCATTATAAAAAAAAACACATCCAGAAAAATATATTTGAGACAGACAGAGAGAAGGACGGAGATAAAACCTATAATCCCCTCATGTTGGACAGGTAGGGGACTAACAAGCATTCTGAGAGTACTGCTAAAACAATACAAGACACTTACCGGTCATCATAGTTCAAGGGCCATAACTCTGTAAAACATGGATAAATTCATGAGTTATGGCCCTTGAATAAATTATGAAAGTCAACATATCAAAACATTATCTTGGAAACCTTGACCTTTCGGGTCTAGACAGAGACATGCACTTTCTTTGTGTGGTTTGGTTTTCTATGTTTTGTCATTAACAAATTCACTTGGGAACAGGGTTGTCAGAAAGGTTAATACAACAATGTGTCATTGTCTACAACAGTTAAAGCGGCAATGTCTGGTTTCAATCGTATACAATCAAGTTCTAAGTTCAAATACAAGCATAGCTGCACTTTTAATTCACTCGCGAGTTGTTGTCATTAACGCATATCGTCAAATGCTTACTAGCCTACGGTGGCTGATTTCCGCCAAACAAACTTACAACTTTTTAGTACGGCGTTATAACGCCATATACAGCATTATAATGCCCTATACAGCGTTATAACGCCTTATTTTACGGCATTACAACGCTCTAATTTAGGGCTTTGTAATGCCGTAAAATAAGGCGTTATAACGCTGTATAGGGCATTATAATGCTGTATATGGCGTTATAAGGCCGTACTAAAAAGTTGCAATCTTATATTATGTTTACCCACACCTTCCTACCACAAATAAATACTTTTAGTACGGCGTTTTAATGCCGTAATAGGGCATTATAACGTCGTTATTACAGCGTTATAATGCCCTCTTACGGCGTTATAATGCACTATTACTGCATTACAACGCCTTATTTTACGGCATATTAACGCCATAATTTACGGCGTGAATTCGCTATAATAGTGTAGGGGCATATGTAGTTAAAATAGGTACCGTGGGAAATTCATGTTAATTTTTAGAACCAATGATATTAATAATCATTATTGTATACAGATTCAGAAAAAAATATGGTGCCATTTTTTCTAACGAATATCAAGGTCATTCTGAGGTCACTAAAGGACATCACTAAAATCTGTTCAAGGCGCTAATTGAAATAATGTGTCACCGTATACTGTCTTTAAAATACTGGCATGTAGTATGTTAAAAAGAAAGGAAACCATGTAAAACTACATTAAAACATCAGTAAATATTTGTTTTATTGTTGTTAGGGGCGGATATAGAAATTTGAAAAAAGGAAACCATGTAAACTACATTAAAACATCAGTAAATATTTGTTTTATTAAAGGGGGGTGGGTGTGAAATATAACTACCAGATCTTATATCATATTTGGTCAAATTAACCACATTATAGCGAATTAACGCCGTAAATTATGGCGTTAATATGCCGTAAAATAGGGTGTTATAATGCAGTAATAGTGCGATATAACGCCGTAAGAGGGCGTTATAATGCCCTATTACGGCATTAAAACGCCATACTAAAAGTAGTGATTTATTTGTTTTGGCGGAAATCAGTTTCTCGCCATTTTGTAATACCGAGCGGATTCTAGCAGCCACTTCCTAGCAGCCAATTAGGCTAGCAGCCAATTTCAGCAGACACGCATAGCGACGTTCTAAACACCGGACTCATACACCTTTTATAATGTGTGTTGTGGTGTGGGCTATACGAAACTAGTTGGACAGTAGTACAGACGGATTTTTAAAGTGATACTTCAGATATTATAAAAGTGCTTAATAAAACGGTTAAGGTCTCACTACACAGATGTCATCTGCCATTGAAACCCATGTTAAACTACCCAACTTCAAGCGAAGATTGCCCATAGCACGGGTTCTCGTTGGCACTAACAACATACACCATTGCGAACATACATTATATAAGCATTTATATTCATTCCAAAATTGTGAACATTTCCGTCTCAGTTTTTTGCTATATGACCGCATCTGGCTGTAGTACCGGTCCGAACAGGTGGTTCATTAACCGATTCACTCCGGCTGTCACTTGCACTATATACCCATGTCCCAAAAGGTCGATGCACAATATTACAAAATAATATGGGCAAAATACAGCCAGAAGGCTTACCATTAAACATACATATTGTTTTAATTCTTCACCATTTCCTAGAAGTGAATATGTGAACCATAACATGTGCCACAGTGATGAATGAACTCTCACCCGGAAGTCATCTGTGTAGTGAGACCTAAGTTGTATTTATACTGATATTAGTAACAATAAGACTGTGAAAATGAGTCTGGGTTGTTATTTTGGTTTTGTGTTGTTATTATATAAAGATACTCTTTAAAACTCTAAAATTCTTAAGTTGTAGTGAATAATAAAAATTAGCATAACAGTGTGTTTAAAAGTGTGTGAAATACAGGTAACAATCGAAAGGCGTATGAGTCCGGTGTTTAGAACGTCGCCATGAGTGTCTGCTGAAATTGGCTGCTAGCATAATTGGATGCTAGAATCCGCTCGGTTTTTTTAATGCAACAATAGCCAAACCGTACTGTTTTTAGCCCAGAGGGAGCCCGGCAAAAGTGTCCCACTTTCAAAATACTGGGTTTATTTTTAACTTAGAAAAGCCAGTGTAGTGAAACCAGTTCGGAGTGCGGCGTCTTATATGCACAAAACGTAATGGGATTTTCTGTTCAAAATGCTTAAATAATAAAAATATTCCAGACAATGCACGTTTAAGACATAGTTTTGTAGTTTTACACAACATCTACTATTAGTACTATTGTCCGAACCAAATTGTTAACAACTACAAAAAATTACTCTCCTACCTTTAATTGCCGTTAGATTTCCTCCAAAGTTTGTTCAGAAACAAATCGCACTCCGAACTCAATGTATGCAGATGAAAGGTTTCTACTAGTTTTTAAAAACCTGAAACATTAAAATATATTTTTTAAACACGAAGCTGCGCGCTCAGCCTTCCTTTCTCCTCCACTGTAGCCGTAGGCCTGTTTCAGTGTTTTAAAAAAACTGTTGAAACAGGAGTTAGCCTAAATAAACATCAATGTTTTCTTTTAAAAGAAAAACAAACAATATGCAAAGTCAACACCTATTATGTAATACCAATAGGCCTAATATCCGTTTGCGCTTTCACCTGTAAATTTATACATTTAGTCGCTCATTAAAAACGTCCACCTACCTGAGTTGGAAACCATTAATCTGTGCTGTATTATGACAAAGAGTATACACGTAACACCAAATAGCCAATCACTGGCAATAATATAAATAGAGTATGGGAAAAAACACATTACCTGTCTTTCAAAATAGAGCTGCAAATGGGCGTGTGGGCTTTCCAGATATATAGTACTTACATTTAGTAAACAGTAGGCTGTAGGAGAAGATTAACCGCGGTTAACCTCAACTGTGTTCATATTGTCAACAAGACTATAGTCTGCTCGCGTGGACTTTCCAACTCATTTAAATATTTGCCAGACAGTCTGCGCACGAGACTTTAATCACAACCACCAGACGATCGATTCTTGGTGTGCTAAATGAGCTAGTTTTCAGAGTATCGTTTGTAGTAAACACAGAAAAAAACTATTGTCAAATCGGGGCATTAGTGTACGAGGTAGGGGGCGGGTGGGGGACAACTGACCCTCCCCTCCCCAGTGCTGGAGCAAATCTTCAAATTCGAGTAAAAACGAAAAAGATGATTCGGGCAAAATTACCTTTTCACCATATATTTCCATCATTATATCCGTAGTATTATTAAAGAAAGAAATGTTTTATTTAACGAAGCACTCAACACATTTTATTTTACGGTTATATGGCGTCAGACATATGGTTATGGACCACACAGATATTGAGAAAGGAAACCCGTTGTCACCACTTCACGGGCTACTCTTTTCGATTAGCAGCAAGGGATCTTTTGCACCATCCCACAGACATGGTAGTAAACACCACGGCCTTTGATATACCAGTCGTGGTGCACTGGCTGAAACGAGTAATAGCCCAATGGGCCAACCGACAGGGATCAATCCCACACCGGTCGAGCGAGCGGTTTACCACTGGGCTACGTCCCGCCCACAGTATTATTAGTAATCCACGTAAAAGAAAAAAGCGTAGTGATTCGTTTGCTACCTTATAGTTGTTTGGCAGTAATGCTAATATGAATAACCTTGTTGTCCAGAATCGGCACTTTTTTTCGTTTAATTCGGGCAAAAATCAGCCTGCCCCCATACAAAATTGGAGCCCGGATGCTTATAAATCTTAGTGCGCTACAACAGCTTGTTCTGAATGTGCACGTAAAACCCTATGACCTGACCTGACCTTATAAATCAGGGTGGGCTGGGGGTACACTTTAAAGGTGTTGAGCCTAAATTAGTTGCATCAACAATAATGAATGCTCACAAAGAGAATCAAATTGACACTGGTGTCAAAACTAAACCTTCTGTCATGATGAACATCCTTTTGACTGCCTCGTGCAGATACGAGTTTGAAACTTAATGCTTTGTCGCTCGGATTAAAAGAAATTTAGAGTGTCTTTTTTCACCAACAAAATCCAAATTCTGTCATGACAATTGTATTGGATACATGGGCGGATCCAAGGGGGGGGGGGGGGACCAGGGGGACGCGTCCCCCCAAAAAAATTGTTCAAGTGCCCTCAAAATGTCCAAGTGCCCTTTTTGTTTGTAGAATTTTTTTTTTTTTTAAGTAAACAATAATTATATTGTAGATAAATGAAATCAAGATTTTCGTGTACATGCGCAAGCTTGCAGATATGTGTCTGTGTTATTGAGTCTCAATGGGGCCCCATTGAGGTTCTAACGCGAGTGACGCCAATTTACTTCATTATTGCTAGTATATTATGACGTAGAACTGTAGGAATTCATATTAATTGTAAATATCAAAACTTGTAGTAAGGTGCCCTTTTGACGAGTCAATGTGCCCTTCTTTTTTGGTCCCCCCCTAAAAATATTTCCTGGATCCGCCCATGGGATAGTGTGGTTTTTGCGAATTAGATGTCTTTATGTCGCTATTGCGCATACGTGAGGGATAGCCATCCCCCCCCCCCCCCAACACACACACACACACCGATGTCCTCCCAGACGGGCGTGTAAGAAATATAGAATACTAAACGAGCTTGCCTGTTATACCATTTTTATGAAATGAGTGAACAGTTTTGGTATCATATACCAATACTGTTCACTAGTTTCATAAATACTGTATGGCAGGCAAGCTTGTTTAGTATTTTATTTATTACAAATCAACTGCAAACAAGCCGCAACGCAGAAGTAAGCAGATGTCCTTTTCTACGAATTGGGTCAGCAAATGATCTACGTCACGCTCACGTCACGCCAATATTACATTTTTTAGTTACATATTGAGTGATTGTAATGACATGAGCAATATCTTACACTGGTGTGTACTAAAACTGAATTTATCGTACAAGAAGCAAACCACTGAAGAATAAACCTACACGGCATGAATGATGAATACAGATGTACTGGCACTAGTCACATGACGTAGTCACGGCGTAGGCTATCAACAGAGATATCATTAAAACAGTTAATTTACTTTGCTTAATCGTACAGTAAGTTGAGTAAACCAGAATTAAGTACCATTTCCCCCTCAATTTTACATGCAATAGAGAATAAAGACCATACTTAGTCACGCCCGTAGGAACGATATCTGGAGGGGAGGGGGGGGGCGAGTGAGGGAGACAACTTCTAGTAGGAATAGTCTCTAGTAATAATATATTTATGGCTTGTGTCGAACCTGGTAAGTTAACATATTTGGCCTGATTTACTAATGATGAGGTCCGTAGAAAGCCCACAATTATTGGTAAGACCTAGTTGTTCAGAGATAAGATATAGTTAGGTTATCAATAGATGATGATAAATTCGTTCTATGTATTCTGTTTCCTGAAAGTGAGTAAATATAATTTTTATTGACCATCTTTATTGGGGAAGGGGGAGAGGAGATCCAAGTACAATGAGACGTACATAGTTAGTGGTCTCTAAGACAACCAACAGAATCTGAACGACAAAACCGTTATCCGCTATTAAGGCCGCATCTCTGTACAAAGGGAGTTGAACGGGCACTTGGCAAAATAGTGCTTAATTCCATGAATCCCTATCAAGTACCTCACCTATTGGAGGGCAGCTACTCCCAAGAAGATCTTTTACTGGACAATACGTTCTGCACCACTCAAGAGGACTGCCACTCCCAGAATAGTTTACTAAATCAGTAGTTATTTTTCACCATAAACTCACTCCTTTGTCCGGTCTTCTGCTGAATGGGATGCACCAAGTGTCTCGTCTAACAACGACATAAACAACATATCCATTCTCATTTTGTTGGTGTACCCGTAAATCAAATAAATAAATGTTATTCCATTGTGGGTATTAGACAAAACTATTGCCCCTCTCAAAGCAACGTTTGGTTTGAACTTTAGTTCTCTTGAATAAGAAATTTTGACAAGGAAATATTGAATATACTATACAAATTATATTTACTGATCCCACAAATCAGTTTGCACATGGGAAATCGTGGATGGTAAAGGCCTTAGATGGTCAGAACATGACGGGCTTAAAAGAGAGAGAGGTGAATATTTGTTAAACTGTAGCTGTTTGATGTCTGACATGATTACAGGGCCGTACCCTGATCAAAATCCTGGGGGGGGGGGGGGGGGGGCACTACTTTTTTATAAACAAATGAAACACGATACAAATTAAATCCTGAGATGTATATGCTATTTTTTGGAGTAAAAAAAAAGAAGAAAAAAGTGAGATTCTCAGGGGGAGGGGTCAACTGCTGCCCCCCCCCCCCCCCCCCGGAGGGTACGGCCCTGGACTAAAAGAAAACCCACTGCCACCACATCAGCTACTCCTACCAACAAAGCAATAAAGGATCGTTTATTTGGACTTTTGGATGGGGCATATACATATTTCTTGCCACTAATGGAAAAAATGTAGAGGGTTTCTTCTCTAAGACCGAATGTTTGACATCGAATAGTCAATGGTTAATAAATCAATGTGGTGTCATTAACAAAAACTCCAAACAAACTCAAACTTATGTACAGCGATGTCGCACAGCTATGTCGCATGCGTACCTAGACTGCTCCTTGGTGATGACCTGCTCACCAAAGCCACACCGACCAATGCAATGATCATCAGTGAAATTAATCGACTGTTCTGTGATGTATACTTAACCGTGAATGCACCGTAACTTATAGTTGAAAAATACTTGGAAATGTCCTACCGGCTTCGGTGGCGCAGACCGGCCTCGGTGGCGTCGTGGTAGGCCATCGGTCTACAGGCTGGTAGGTACTGGGTTCGGATCCCAGTCGAGGCGTGGGATTTTTAATCCAGATACTGACTCCAAACCCTGAGTAAGTGCTCTGCAAGGCTCAATGGGTAGGTGTAAACCACGTGCACCGACCAGTGATTCATAACTGGTTCAACAAAGGCCATGGTGTGTGCTATCCTGCCTGTGGGAAGTGCAAATAAAAGATCCCTTGCTGCTAATCGGAAGAGTAGCCCATGTAATGGCGACAGCGGGTTTCCTCTCAAAATCTGTGGTCCTTAACCATATGTCTGACGCCATATAACCGTAAATAAAATGTGTTGAGTGCGTCGTTAAATAAAACATTTCTTCTTTTTCTTTCGGTGGCGCAGTGGTTAAGTCATTGGCTGGTAGATACAGGGTTCGCAGCCCAGTACCAGCTCCAACCCAAAGCGAGTTCTTAAAGGCTCAATGGGTAGGTGCAACAGTAAGGCCACAGCACCTTCTTTCTCACTAACCACTAACCCACTGTCCTGGACATACAGCCCAGATAGCTGAGGTGCGTGCTCAGGACATCGTGCTTGAACCGTAATTGGATATAAACACGAAAATAAGTTGAAAAGAAAATTTCTTTCAAACGTTTAATTTAAAACTCGTGGTTTAGAAAGGTATCTTTGTCATGGTATCTAACGGCCAGTCAAGTAGCATTCTCCATTTATTCTTCATAATGTTCTTGGAGGGAGGGGAGGCGGAACGTATCCCAGTGGTAAAGCGTTCGCTTTTTGTGGGGTCGGTCTGGGAACGATCCCCGTCGGTGGGCCCATTGGGCTATTTCTCGTTCCAGCCAGTGCTCCACGACTGGTATGTTAAAGGCCGTGGTATGTACTATCCTGCCTGTGGAATGGATCATATAAGTTATTGGTTTTAGGTACCTTTAACCATAATAATAGGACGTTAAAAGGATAAATTCTGGCGATATTCACACCAGGACTTGCTTGATGTTCACGCTCAATAATAAGGTAACATTTATTAACATTTTGTCCATAACGGGCCTCCATACTAAACAATCACAACACCCGCGGTAACTGAGAGTTCCTTCCCTTTTCGTATGTACGTCACTGCATCAAAACTGGTACTTTCTTACTGGAAATTAATAACGTGGGTGGGATTTTTTGTATTTCACTATATGCATGAATAACAAAACAGCAAAACAAATCGTTAGGTTAGACAAATGTTTTTATTCAGAATCCCATTTTCCGATAAGCCACGAGGTAATAGGGCGTGCTATGCTACTAGTATCATATTAATTAAAACAGAAACTCTCTTGTAAACGTTCGTAACCTTGAAATTACAAAATCGTTTCATTTGAATTTTGTTTTCTATCTATTTGACATCACCGCCGACAAAAAACATTTTATTATTACATTGCATTGTGTATTTCTTCTGTCGATTAGTATATTATTACCATTCCAACTCGGTGTTTCTGCCAGAAAGAAATTTTTGGGTATGGCGCTATGAAACTGAATGTAACCACAGTCAATAGGGGGTATGGAGAGCCTCCCCCAGAATGAAAATGGGTTAAGTTTAGTGTTAGGGATAAGAAAAGCATACAGTAATGATAAGAGTAATTAATTTTGTGAAAAAGTCAACTGTAAAAAATAAAATTTGGGTATGGCGCCATACCCGTTTTACCCTCTAGCAGAAACCCTGGGACTGCAACCCATTTAAGTTTCCAAAAGTATTAATTACACTATCTGCGAAGAAGTCAGCGGTACAGATAAAAAGGGAAATAAGTACAGAAACACAACAGAGAAAAGGTCAATCTTAGAAGTTCTACCATTGACGTCATTGCGTTCACCTAACGACAAAAACACGAATACGATATTTACGGAAATATTATTCTATATTTTTTCAGTTACGATACGTGAAACAAAATACATTGCAATCAACCAACGTAAAAAATCAACAATGTGGTTGTAAAACAAATCCATTCTACTAAACACCCGCCGGTAAACAGGAAAGAGTGCGACGTTTCTAACTGCGTTCAGGCGCATGCGTTTGCAAAAAGTATCGTAACGCGCATGTGCGGTTCGTCATTTTCCATTTTTAAGGCCACTACATGAAAAAAATATGTTTCTTAAGTATGCACAGTTGACGAACACTTAGTTTAATATTTTTTTAAAAGGAAAAATTCTATTTGTCAAGCGTTCTGGTCATGTCCGCGTTTTATCAACACACATCGTTAATATTTGATGTCAGTACTGATAGGCATTACGTTTATACAGTATAGTTTGTAAAATATATATATATTTTTAATGAATTGATTCATAATTAACACAATTTATACAATCAAAACTATTTACAATGGTTATAAATGGATTATGAATACTATTCACTACAATACAGGCACAAACATGTAGCATACCTTTTGTAGATCGAATATAATAATTGAAAACAAATTCTAACAATAGGGGTCTTAAAAATCGTAAAAGTTAAATGCTTTGGCCTTGTTGATCTGGCACGTGTGAGGTCATGTGACACGCACCGAATATTAATTCATCTTTCTCCATTTTAAGTCAATTTCTACGAGTCATGTGGACCCGATATAGGTAATTTTAAGGAATAAACAAAAACGACTTAGTAAAATTAATGGTTTAAGGGGTTTGTAAAGTTTTGTATTTAGATACTTACTTTTCTCAACTTTATTGTTTATAAAAATGTTCCTGAACTGTGAAGAAAAACCTCATAAATGAACGACATGCCGATGACAACAAATCGGATGTTTATTGCGAGAAAACAAAGTGAACGGAATTTGAAGCATAACGCAGTTAGGGACGTTGACGATACGTATACAAATGCGAACAAATCGGTGTGAAATCATGTTCCGTTCTCGTGTAAGTTAAAAAACAAATATAAATCATGCACCATTTTCACAAACCTTGAAATAGTAATTGATTCCCCCTCTTGCAAAAGTGTTTATTATTTCCTTCCAATTCACTCTCCGACTTCCACTCTCAGATCGGTCGTCTGCTATTTGGGTTTGTCAGCTGACCAGCCGAAAAAAAAACATTAATGACGTGTTACGGCTTGTATGGAGGCGCATAAAGGCCACATAATATTAACACAAATCTGTTCAACACATTGTTGTTGTTG
>NC_054706.1:54672093-54741994 GCF_016097555.1 Gigantopelta aegis
ATTCTGACACCAGTACAGCCCCAACGCGCAAGAATAAAAGTACATAAGATTGCATTTGCATGTACAACATGGATAACTGTGAAATAGTTAAAAAGTCTGTTTTGTTTAACGACCCCTCTAGAGCACATTGATTTATTAATCATCGGCAAGTGGATGTCAAACATTTGGTAATTTTGACATATAGTCCAAGAAAGGAAACCCATCACATTTTTCCACTAGTAGCAAGGGATCTTTTATATGCACCATCCCACAGATAGGATAGCACATACCACAGCCTTTGATATACCAGTCGTGGTGCACTGGCTGAAGCGAGAACTGTGAAATAGAGTTTCGTGTGTGTGTTTGTTTGTGTATGGTGTCCGTGTGTGTATTTATGCATATGTATGCATGTAATGTACGTGTGTATATAGACACAAAAAGACCGATATTAAATAAACACACTGAAAACATATTTCTAAAACATTTGAAACAAAAAATTAGTAATCTATCTACTTACATAAATTCCATATTTTACTATTATTAATTTCAACACTGCTGTCAATGACGCTTTTTTTAAAACACACCACACTCTGAGAATCATTGACATATAGAGGTCCTGACCTATATTCTGAAACAACAACATAAATAAATAAACATTAGTCAACAGAGAATACTAAAACTAAACTAGCTTACTTGTCATAACATTTTTATGAAACAAGTGAACAGTTTTGGAATCTGACAAGCGAAAGCTTAAAAGTCACAACGCTTTGTTGTTTATTTGCCATGTCGGAACTTCACTTTCATTCATATAATGTTCACATTCATGAGTCAGATTACACATGTTACGAGATATGATCTACAGATATTTACAGGAATGTTTTTTTACTTATTTGCTTGATAAACATGAAACAGTATTTTCATAAGCAGTGACTTCAGTAGGATAGAAAAACTGTTATTTTCTAATGCAACCAGTCGTATTATTTTGTACTGGAAACATTTGGCTGTGAAAAGAACACCGTTTCATGTATGTCATCACTTACATTATGTAATGTGCATAAGACTATATGACGTAATGGCTGATGGCTTTGTTCTAGGACTGTAGAGGAATTATTACATTAAAAATCAGTTAAAATTGACAATGGGTAATAAAGAGAATAACCAACTAACTATGACGAGTTATGAATTATCTGTCCCTTGTGAATGAATGTTTTAAAACCCTCACAAAAGGCACAGGTTTACAACATTCATTCACTCGGACAGATCATTCATAATTCCTCGTAGCTCGTTAGTTATTCACTAAACAAGACAGTATTGGGAAATGTTCAAGTAAAACTTAATATACCAGTTGTAATATGAATATACATCATTATAAATATAGGAATGTACTTGAAATATCGTGATGAATCATAATCAGATAGTCACATGGAAGTATAACCTTTTGTTAAACATGAAAAAAGCACTTCAGAGGATATGGGCACATTAATAGAGTTTTCCTTCCTTAGTTCAAAATGTAGTGTTTATGGGCAACAAAGTGTCTTTCAAATGCATTTCAAATGCTACAGAAAACCAAATAGATATTTGATCATACTAACAAACCAAACTTCAATACAGAATATTCTCCTGGAAATTGAAAATCATCTCACTGGTCGTTTGAAGAACTACATTAAATAAATTCCAGTACTAGAGTGGTTTAATAGCTAACAGTCAAAATAACCAAACAGGAAGAAACTTCTCTGTTATCGGACTGCTTACCTCTGTCATAATCTCTCCAACGAACAACACTCCCTGGTGGGTGATGAAAAAGTTTATTGTACTCAACATCTAAAATAAATGAAATGTTTTAAAATTCTAATCATACTGACATTTTAAACTGAAAGTCAAAGGCATAGCATGCGTATTAGGACTTAAAGGCAGAGTAAAGTCAAACAAGAGATTTATGTGTTGGAAAGATGCATACCCGGACCACCAACACATACTGACACTTTAACAAATGAAAAACGCGTAATTTTAGAGTTAATAAAAAAACATGATTATTCCTGCTAACTGGGGGCAGCCATTTTGTTTAATTTTTGTGACGTCCAGTGGTATAGCTTGGGGCGAAGTGACGTCAGCTACGTCCATCTGTTCTATGCACAGTGTAAACAAACGCTCTAATTTATGACAAGGCGCTTCGCTTTCATCATCCTGACTTGTAAAATAACATAAATGACTTGATAGTATAATAAACTATTTAACTAAATATATTTCAATTTGCATCAATTGAACGAAATGGAGTTATAGTATTTTTCTTTTTTAAAAAATCCAAAGAAAAAAATACATATTATTAGGCCTATTGATATGCTACGTTCGAGCAAAAACGACCACTCACGATACCAAAGTGATAATTTTCTTTTCTTTGGGACTACTTAATTGGTCAGTTTTGTGATTATAGATGGGAAAGTCTACTTAATCAAGGGTTTTACAGAATTACTTACAGTAATAAAGCAGGGCGGTTGGTAATGTCCATTACGATTTGAGGTGTATCCGTGCTGTTATCACACAATACCCTGTGATCTTCATAAAAGAGGCACGTCCTTTTAGTGTGTCTAGACACAGTGTCTGGGGACCGTCTAAATATACACCTGCCAATCAGGACCCACAGGTACAGGCCACGGAAAGAAAAGACCAATTAACTAAGAAAACACTCCGATTATTATTTCAGTACGTGGGTTAATTTATGTACAAACCATAATACAGTTATTTCAACACTTTGACAATGGTGGTTTATTTTGTATTAAAAATAATATATAATTGTCGCTGGCTTACTGGAATGACTATTATTACAGAATATTGCGATGCATCCACAAAAATCAGGTATGTTTTGTTTCTTCTGTTCAAAGACTAATTCCTGACGTGACACGTTGGGTATTACGCAACCACCAGCTCGCCAGAGGGCGTATTCACTGGGATGATACAAAATGGCTGCACCCGTTATATATAATAGCCGTCACATTTAACCGTTTTATTAATTAACTATACGATTATACTTGTTGATATTAAGCAATAATGTGCATTATATATAGTTGAATATGCATACCAGGTCAAATGCCTTGATTGTCCCTTCCTTTAAGCTGGACAAACAAATCTAATTATTATTATAATTATTATTGTTGTATTAAGTCCATATAATTAATCTACTGTGTAGCCACGCCACATGGATATATAGTGTGATCTGTAAATGTGGCAATTCATTAAATAAATAATTTTTAAAAAAACAACACCGACCACAAAACTAATGAGCTATTTTGCGAGTTTTGTCAAAAAAATATTTCGTCAAATGCTAGTTTCAGTTGGCCAAATAAAATATAACCAAATTATAATTTGTAAAAGAAATCTATTTGGAGATGATCTGAATGAATTACAAATATGTGCAAGCAAGTGAACAGATTAAATAAACAGCAAGCTGTTCAAATCAGTGGTAGATCTACAAATGACACAATTTTCAAATTAGTTTTGGGATAATTATTGCATTTCTGAATTTAATTTGGTGAACTCTGCATCATATAATATATAAGAATTATATTCTTTACTAAAATTCTATCTATATACTATAATATAATATGGAAGGCCTTCTAAACAGTTACCGATCCTTCTGATAATTTCTCCACTTTTGATCTGCACTGCCAATGCCCAGTTTAATTAGAAAGTCAGTTTGCAAACAACATTACTGAATATAGCAGAGTGCACTGCAGCAATTACAACAAAACCTTTTGCCCACCTTGAGGGGACAAAGTATTTTGTTTGTCTCAAGTAACGTACAATGTTTAAATTAATCACTGCTTTCTATAATCCTACTGTTGAAGACCCATATACAAAATGTATATGAATGACATTTTTTCCCCACAATCCCAGTCAAGATTCTAAAATAATAGCACACAATTAATACATTTTAACAATATGGCACCCCGGGACCGTAAACAGCCTAAAATAAATAGGGGCCAAAATTCAGGGCACAGTTAATATAAGGTCTTTTGAACCTTGACAAACATGGCACATTTACACTAAAAAGGGCACTTTTTTTGTATTTTTCTGGGTGGCACTTGTTCCAAAGGTCCAGCACACCCAACGTAATAAAGCTTTACAGATTTTCATATTCATGAACACTAATAAATACATGTACATCTAAAAACAAACCCTACCAAAATCAATGTATCAGATACAGCAATCTAATGTAAAGATACAGAGCGGAGCGGATACAATAGTTGTTCGCATCAATGAAGGTTGCACTATACCAATTAATTTCCGGCTGGGTCGAAGTTCGAGGTGTACCGAACTTTTGATAGAGAAGTTAACACCACAAGTCCTGTGATTGGTTATAAATGTGAGTGTGTTGGTTGTAAAAAAAATTAGTTTCATCTGGGCTAAAAATGTATGCAATTTTATTTGATGTAGTACCACCGTGTCAAGTAGCCTTGTGCTTGGAACATGTATGGGGTACCTGTAAAAAGAAGTACTAAAATTTTGTGCGAAACTAGGGGTGTTGCAGAAACATCTGGTTATACCGAAAATGAGCCATGAAAGGTACCATTTTCTGCAGTTAATACTTTGAGGTAGGGTTGTAGTAGTAGATATTTATGAGTCACAGTTTGGTTGATATATTGCATATAGTGTTTTTTTAAACACAAACGTTAACATGGTCGCCTATGGGATTTGAATTGGTATAGTCCAAACCTATAGCACATATTCAGTGCATAATAAAAAAGATTATGATTTTTGTGATTTAATTAAATTAAATCTACACTATTTGATTAATTAGCCGTCACTCGGCCATGCAAGTTCACAATGACCTTGACCCTTGACAATAATTACTGTACATAGCTTCTGAATGGAGTTTGAACAAAAATTAGCACTGAGAAAAGTTGGTTTTGGCCTATAATTCATACTATACAGATTTGAATGTTCTTTATTTACATGGTGTTTGACTTGCCATATACAACTGCTCTTAAATATGTTAATATATCTAGGCAGTCTGAGCTTAGATTTTAATAGCAATTTATTTTTATATTAAAATAACATGTGCCAATATTGGGATAATGTCTTTAACTTCTATAAACATAGTTAATGTTTCATGTGTGTACTTCTGATAGCTAACTTTTTAAAGACCTTGATTTTTATTGTCCTTTTTTGGCATATTTTATAGGGTGCTAAGTCATATTTTAGACACATTTGTACTTTTAGGGGGAAACATTTTTTTACTTTGAAGAATTTTTTTTACCAAAGCCATAATTAAATTTTTTGTCACTATTGTCTGCCTTCTGTTATCATTTATACCATAACAATAAGCTTGTTAAACATATCTTTAGGTCTCCAGATCAAATCTTTTTTTTAAAATATCACTTAGTTTGCTCCCATGAAGTGTATTTTAAGTGTATACTAGATTTGGAACCAATTTTTCCAGATTGATTATCTACCTTGGTGTAATTTGATGATTTATTTTATTGTTAATGCTGTATTATCCAATGTTTAATAGCTAAAATGATATGCTGGATTACAGATTGTAGGAATTACATCCAATATACCTATTGTATTGATCTGGATTAGAAATAATGCAATAAAATAGATGTTCGGGTAATTATGTCACTTAAAAAACAGGGTTTTTTTAGTAATGAATTCAAAAATAAATATGCGAAAAGCTGCATGATAATTCCAGATATCACACATTTTTAAAAACCTCCAACTACAGTAGGGTATACATAAAATATAGTCCAGGAATATTGGTGGCTGCCAATGGTTTTGATGGTCCAATTTGAAAATCTGCATAGCCTGATGGATTTGAAATTCCCGCACATGGTAACTTGAAGATGCCCACACTCAGCAATACAGGATTTTCTTCCAACAGTGATGTGCAGGACATTAAGTCATTACTTCATACAGATGCAGTCATGTTGGTTTTTCCCCTTCCTCAGACATTGTATTTTTTTAATACTGATTATTTCTTTGATGTGCCTATTGAGGTCTTCATAATCTAGGGGTCAGTCAAGTACATGTGTTTCAATGGAATAAGTTTAAGGAGTTGAGGTACTCTGACTAGCCATGCTGTCTCTACATATATAGCTGAGCACACACACACATCTGACAATAAATATCTTCAGGAGTATTATTTAAAAAAAATTATTATGTTCAAATATGACATATTGCATTTGTACAAAACTGTACAAAATACATGTGTTTTGTGAGGTGTACATTAAATTAGGTTGCACTGTAGAAACAACAGTTTCAGTGAGGTTGTCAGTTTATGTCAGAAAGACACCAGATCCTGGTTGTCATAAAAACACATGATTCACCACCTTTTGAAACATGTATGTTTATCAGTATAGGTTGCACTATACCAATTAATTTCCGGCTGGGTCGAAGTTCGAGGTGTACCGAACTTTTGATAGAGAAGTTAAACACCACAAGTCCTGTGATTGGTTATAACTGTGAGTGTGTTGGTTTGTAAAAAAAATTAGTTTCATCTGGGCTAAAAATGTATGCAATTTTATTTGATGTAGTACCACCGTGTCAAGTAGCCTTGTGCTTGGAACATGTATGGGGTACCTGTAAAAAAAAGTACTAAAATTTTGTGCGAAAACTAGGGGTGTTGCAGAAACATCTGGTTATAACCCGAAAATGAGCCATGAAAGGTACCATTTTCTGCAGTTAATACTTTGAGGTAGGGGTTGTAGTACTGATTATTTATGGGTCACAGTTTGGTTGATATATTGCATATAGTGTTTTTAAACACAAACGTTAACATGGTCGCCTATGGGATTTGAATTGGTATAGTCCAACCTGAATACCTAACTGCAGTTTCGTTTATTTCTGTGTTAATTTCGTACCCATGGTTGAGAGCACGCATGCAGATCGCGATCGCGGGTAATGAACATGCAGTATTTATACAAATTGCAGTTAAACGTACACTGAATAAAATTAGTTTACAATAATCATATTTGTTAGATAATGTTAGAAATAAATTTGTAAGACTGTGAGGCGACATTTAATAAGTTAGCTGGGTTTTAAAAAGACGGCAAATTTTAATATCATTAACATTGGTTTTTGTAGTTTTTGGGGTTTTTTTATAAATGGAATATATTGTGAAGTCAGCATTCTTAGCCTAGGTATTTTACAAGAAGAAATCACAAGCATTTAACACGACAATGAAATCAAAAGCAACAGTGCGCAAATTATGAAATTGTTGGGGTGGGGAATTGATGGCTTCCAACACTGAAAATAATGTATTACCACCCCCTAACCCACCTGCTGAAAAATCGAAGTAATATATTAACTGTCCCTACCCCCCCCCCCCCCCCCCCCCCTCCCATTGCTGTCTTTGATTTTGATCAGGTAACACGGTTTTGTTATTAGATTTATTCCAGTTTGTACACAATTAGCTGAAAAAGATGCATTTTCATATTCATATATAAATACTCTATACAGCATAAAACAATTTTGGCTAAAGCATTTTCAATATGGCTAATACAAATTTCACTTGGCTAATATTTTGGCTACAGGTATTTTTGATCCAGGGTGAGCCCTGATTGGTTCTCCACAATTGCAGTTTAGTATGGTTTCAAAGGCGATTTGCATAACTGACAAAAACCCTGAATGTAGACACAGATGAAACATTATGTAATGATTTTGCAATTTCAACATAAATATTCTGAAACTAAACTTGCCTCTATGAACATAATATTGACACCAATGGTGTTCTAAGAAGTTTTGTTTTCTTTAATGACATCACTAGAGCACATTGATAAATTAATCATCGGCTATTGGATGTCAAACATTTGGTCGTTCTGACTTGTAGTCATCAGACGAAACCCGCTACACTTTTTCCTAATGCAGCAAGGTTTTTCTTATATGCAACATCCCACAGACAGGATAGGACATACCACAGCCTTTGATATACCCGTTGTGGTGCACTGGCTGGAACAAGAAATAGCACAACTGGCCCAACGACGTGTATCGATCCCAGAACAACTGTGCATCAAGCGAGCGTTTTACCACTGGGCTATGTCCCACCCTCCAATGGTGTTCTAATGATCGATTATAATATAAAATTGATGGGTAGTTGACTATTCTTAAGGATTGCCTGTTATTTCTTTTACGTTCATCGTGGGTACGAACTAAAGTAAATATCTGCAAAATGTATGAATCAGCGAAGGCATTCTCACATAAGATTGCAGATGATTTTTTCTTCATACCCAGATGATAACATACAATACTTAGAATTAAATTTAAAAGATACTTGCTAATAATAACACTCAAAATTCATATTTGATTTGGAATTACTTTTTTTTTAAACAATAATGCTCAGTATGACAAGGTACCAATAAAAAGTGATGTCATCAGATATGTCATTGCCTGAAAATGTTATCTTTTACATTCATTAAGAAATGAACAAACTCACGTTGCTATGGCTGGACCAATGGGACGACGCTAAGTTGTAATGAATGTAACGGAAATGTAATTATTGCTAAATAAAACATCTTTGATGTAAAAAGTGATTTAAATATAGCTATAGTTAATAATATAAGAAGAAAATGCCCTATAATAAAAGCTTGCATAGCCTGTCTTTCTTCTTGACATTTAATACATTACCTAAGTTGTAATAGAGAAGGTCAGACAATGGTCGATCATCAGAAGATTCTTCATCTTCAGTATCAAACACAGAATCTACAAAAAAATACACACACACAAATAATATATACAGTAGAATCTCGTTGGATCGACCTCGGAAGGGTGGAACACACCGCAACGCTCGAACCAAAAACCGAAGTCCCGAGTTTTTTGTTCGGTAAACCCTTATATTAACTGCTGACTGGTCGAACACGTCCAGGGTCGACTATAAGCCTTCGCTCGAAGTAAATTATCAGCCCCGTCTGTGTTACTAGCTATATTTCCCTCGAACCGGTGATCCATCAAACATTAAATGGGAAACCACCGAAAAGGACCAACTATTGCTGCGCCTGCGCAGTTGGTTATTACAACCTTCGGATTAATTATTTAGGCGCAACGAACTACAGATGAATCGGGGAATCACAACAATAGCCATGCAATCCTTTCTTGATGTCGTTTGTTAGGCGGCTATCGGTAATGATCTTTCAAGTACAGCTAGTGTTACGGTAACTGTGAGATGAACCATGATACCAATCAAACACTTAGTGCACAAACGGGCCTCGGCATAAAGCGTGACTTTGAACACGTCTGCAAGACCAGTTTTAAATGAAACAATGGGCCAGTTAATCAGCCGTCATCACTTCAGCAACCACACATGTAACTAATACTGTCAAGGACTTCTGCATCACACAATCAGCGTAATTTCTAATAAATTCTTTCTCTCAGATATTTTGCTATATAACACACTGATGAAATTTTAACGTTTGCAGTTACTAAAATAATATGTATCTAATTCAACTTTCTAACTGATGTTACGGAAATATCCGATGTTGATCGAATGGTTAGGTCCAAGTACCCGATGGGTCGATGGGTCGAACACTTTCTCGAGCACTGCTGGGTTTCGAGCCAACGGGATTCAACTGTATATACAGTGAAACCCCTCAAAACCGGACAGCCATGGGATTCAGGAAAAAGTCCGGTTTTGAGGTGTATCCAGTTTACAGAGGTTTCAGTATTGAGGTAAACCATTTGTTGGTTGGTATTCTCTACTGATATAGTAACTAATAAAACTGCCACTAAAACAGGTAGACACAGATGAAACCTTATGTAATGATTTTGCAATTTCAACATAAATATTCTGAAACTAAATTTGCCTCTATGAGCATAATATTGACACCAATGGTGTTCTAAGAAGTTTTGTTTTGTTTAATGACATCACTAGAGCACATTGATTAATTAATCATCGGCTATTGGATGTCAAACATTTGGTAGTTCTGACTTGTAGTCATCAGACGAAACCCGCAACATTTTTCCTAATGCAGCAAGGTTTTTTTTTATATGCAACATCCCACAGACAGGATAGGACATACCACAGCCTTTGATATACCCGTTGTGGTGCACTGGCTGGAACAAGAAATAGCACAATGGGCCCGACGACGTGTATCGATCCCAGAACAACTGTGCATCAAGCGAGCGTTTTACCACTGGGCTATGTCCCACCCCCCCAATGGTGTTCTAATGATCGATTATAATATAAAATTGATGGGTAGTTGACTATTCTTAAGGATTGCCTGTTATTTCTTTTACGTTCATCGTGGGTACGAACTAAAGTAAATATCTGCAAAATGTATGAATCAGCGAAGGCATTCTCACATAGGATTGCAGATGATTTTTTCTTCATATCCAGATGATAACAGACAATACTTAGAATTAAATTTAAAAGATACTTGCTAATAATAACACTAAAAATTCATATTTGATTTGGAATTACTTTTTTAAAAAACAATAATACTCAGTATGACAAAGTACCAATCAAAAGTGATGTCATCAGATATGTCATTGCCTGAAAATGTTATCTTTTACATTCATCAAGAAATGAACAAACTCACGTTGCTATGGCTGGACCAATGGGACGACGCTAAGTTGTAATGAATGTAACGGCAATGTAATTATTGCTAAATAAAACATCTTTGATATAGAAAGTGATTTAAATATAGCTATAGTTAATAATATAGGAAGAAAATGCCCTATAATAAAAGCTTGCATAGCCTGTCTTTCTTCTTGACATTTAATACATTACCTTCAGTCCCGTCTGTGTTATTAACTATATTTCCCTCAAACTGGTGATCCATTAAATATTAAATGGGAAACCACCGAAAAGGACAAACTATTGCTGCGCTTGCGCAGTTGGTTATTACATTGTTATAATTATAACCTTCGGATTGATTATTTAGGCGGAACAAACTATCGATGAATCGGGGAATCACAACAATATGTTGTTTGTTAGATGGATATCAGTAATGATCTTTCAAGAACAGCTAGTGTTACGGTAACTGTGAGATGAACCGTGATACCAATCAAACACTTAGTGCACAAACGGTCCTCGGCATAAAGCATGACTTTGAACACGTCTGCAAGACCAGTTTCAAATGAAACAATGGGCCAGTTAATCAGCTGTCATCACTTCCGCAACCACACATTTAATTAATACTGTCAAGGACTTCTGCATCACACAATCAGCGTCATTTCTAATAAAAAAAATTCTCAGATATTTTGCTATATAACACATTGATGAAATTTTAAAGTTTGCAGTTACCAAAATAATATGTATCTAATTCTAATTTCTAACTGATGTTATGGAAATATCCAATGTTGATAGAATGGTTCGGTCAAACCTACCTGATGGGTCAAATGCTTTCTCAAGCACCGGTGGGGTTCGAGCCAACGTGATTCAACTATATATATATATATATATATATATATATATATATATATATATATATATATATATATATATATATATATATATATATATATCTTATTATTTCATTCCCCGAGCGAGTTAGGGAGTATAAGACAATTCCCAACTGAGTTTCATAAATTTCATATGGTACTCCTGCGAATGTTATATTAATTTATTTATTATTCACAAACTATGATTTCGAACAAATGTTAAATATCATTGAATTGCTTCATAATCGTCATTAACAACATTCAGTGATGTCAATTATAGTGACGTGGAATGATGTCAATTTCAGAAACTGCGACTGTCGCAAGCTTGCAGCTGCTATAACGACTTGTGACATCAGAAGAAGTGTGCCATAACAGTTTTCAAGATACTGTTATAACCAGGAAATAAACATAGCATGGGGAAAATATGACATTTATGTAACCATTTATTGTTGACCACAGGGGTAATAAATAAATATATATACAATGACACACACACACACACACACAAAGAGTAGAATATCATTGGCTAACGCTGAATGGTTGAACATATTGCTACACTTGAACCAAGCACAGTCTCGAATTATTGTTTAAGTAAACCCTTCAATTCTGCATTAAAGGGTCAAATAACACATGGATGGAATATTAGCTTTCTTTTGCAAAACAAAAAACTATGCTAGTCCCATCAGAAAAAGGTCAGTGTAATAATATTTTGGTTGGATAAGTAATCTATTAAATTTTAACAGAGTATTAAATTTGTGTGTGTACAGTGTAACATCTCAAAACTGGATCTTCTGTAAACAACCCCTGTAATTGCCCACGGCAATCGGCATTGCGATTGTGATTGCCGTGGAGTTTTTCATTCTCCACAGCACTTTTTTTGTTGTGGACTATATTAGAATTTGTTTTTCCACTGTTTGTTTTTTACCTTGGACGTTTTCTTAATTGCAGGGGTTGTGTAAACTGGAATTCAATGTGCTCTAGAAGAGTTGTTAACGTTAAAGTTTGATTTGTCTAATGACACCACTAGAGCACATTGATTTATTAATCATCGGCTACTGGACGTCAAACATATGGTCATTTTTGACAGTCATAGAGAGGAAACCCGCTACATTTTTTCATTAGTAGCAAGGGATTTTTTATATGCACCATCCCACAGACAGGATAACACATACCACAGCCTTTGATATACCAGTCATGGTGCACTGGCTGGAACGAGAAATTGTCCAATGGGCTAGAAAAGTTGTTAAAAAAGCCAAACTTTTCAATACAACAAACGAAGGTTAAAATGGAAATTAATTTGAATGCACAAGATATTTGAGATAAAACAAAAGTAAACTACAGAAGAAGTGGAAGCCCTCCTGTTATAAAACCGTTTACCTGCTTCATCATCCGACTTCTGAACATCATGTCCTGGACGATCTTGCAAATGCTCATTACAATCTAAAATAAAACAGAATATAACTGTTATACTCCACAGCATATTCGCTGAATAGCAGAATCGAAACAACCTCAAACAACCTACTTGCCTACTTGCGGTGTACAAATGTGTACGTCAAATCTATATGTGTAAATCGCTGGCACAAGCTACTGTATAGTCGACAACAATCACTTTTCACACCCTTGTTTTGGCTTCGTACACAATAAATAAAACATATCCAACGGTAATTTTTTGATGTGATATATTTAATAAAGGGTACTTTTTATTTCTTTCATCTTTTAAAATTTAAAACTTAATATGTTGTCCACAATTAAGAAAAATAAAAACATACTGACCTGTAAACAGCATCGTTTGCTGGTTATAGAATTCTGAAAGGGGTCTAGGTTAGTCAACCAGTTTTTATTTTAATGTGACAAAGCATGGTAATGATATAGCTAATTCTGAATTTGAATGAAATCAGTATTCCAATGATGTCACTTTACATCTCCTTACAATAACACTAAACTGGGTACACGATGTTTCCGTTTTCAGAATGCTGGAAAAATTCCAATGCAAAACTGCTATTGATTTTTTTTTTTTTAACATTGTTAATGCACCTGGATGTGTTTGAAGAAAATCTTGTGATTAAAAAATTGTACCTTTTACGAAATATGGATTTCATGTGAAATTACGGTAAGATATGCTATATTTATTGTGTATGAAGCCAAAACAAGGCTGCAAAAAGTGACTGTCATCGACCTTAGAATGGATTGGTTTTATGTCCACATTGTTGATTGTTTACATTAACTGATTGCAAAAAATTTTGTTGCACGTATCGTAGCTGAAACATGTAGAATATTATTTCCGTAAAAGTCGTATTCATATTTTTTGTTCTTAGGTAGTGCACGGGGCCTTTAAGTCAATACTTTTCTTAACTTTCTACGTCCCTCCGGACTAAGATGAACGCAGTTTGGGATGTCGATGGTAGCATGGGTTCCTGGTGATTCGAGGTACTTAATAATTAAGTATATTAGTATATTTTAAAACTGCTTTGCAATTTTATTATATTAGTTAAAGAAACGTTTTAATTGTTACTTGAACCATAGTTTAATACATTTAAGTTGTAAAAAGCATTCTGAGAGTACTGCTAAAAACAATATATACATGTCCCCTACCGGGCCCAAACTAAATTTTGTATCGTCTAATTTCAAGAGCCATAAATCTGTGAAAAATTGGTAAATTGCCGTAACAGTGAAACTTGATCTGTAACAGTAAATAATAAAGCTATATATAAAATGTCAGCTCAATATATTGAGGCATCGTGAAATAAAAGTATATGGAAAACAACTTTTCTTACCTCCTAAATTCATGGGTCATAAGTATGTGAAAAATGTGTAAATTTGACATGAAAGCCAAACGTGATCTGTAACAGTATATGATAAAACTATACAAAATATTTCAGCTTGGTAGCTTAAGGTATTGTGAAAAAAGGTCTACAAAACTAGATGTGGGACAGACAGACAGACAGACAGACAGACAGAAGGACAGACGGAACCTATAATATTCCCCTCCGAATAGACCAAGCAGGGGATTAAAAGCCTGTATATTATGTACACAAAGTTCATAAATGGGAGCACAGGCATATGGGCCTTCCATTTTTGTAGTGGGGCAGGTCAGTTTTTGCCCGAATTAAACGAAAATGCCCAAATCTGGATAACAACATTTATTCATATTAGCATTTCTACCAAACAGCTATACATGGCTGCAAATGAATCACTACACAGTTTTACGTGGATTACAACTAATTTTGATGGTAGAATGATGGAAATACATGGTAAAAAGGTCTCAGGTTAGCATATTTTGGCCGAATATTCCCTATCTTCTTTGCTTGAATTTGAGGTTTCGCTCCAGCACTAGGGAGACAGTTGCCCTCCCCCAATCCCGTCTCATAAATGGGAAAGAATAGATGTACTAGTAAGTTGAAAAAACCCATATGAAATACAAAGCTCAAAGCAGATGTGAGTAATTTCACCCCACTATTTATAACGAATAAATGTAAAAGTAACTGTAAATATTAAACTAAGGTAAAATAATAAAAAATGGCTTTAATTAGAGAGGTACATATAACAGCATAAGACAAGAAAATGTTCTTGTTACAACAGACTACCTTTTCCAATCTTAGCTTTCGCCACAATGCGTTCGGCTTCTTCGTAAAAGCCTTCATCTTCACTGTCGGAAGGTAAATCTAGAACAAACCATAAAAATAGGTTTTCAATAGTCTATGCATAATATATATCACATTACTGGACATCAAGGAAGGAAATGTTTTATTTAACAACGCACTCAACACATTTTATTTACGATTATATGGCGTCAGACATATGGTTACGGACACAGATGTGGAGAGAGAAACCCGCTGTCGCCACTTCATGGGCTACTCTTTTCAATTAGCAGCAAGGGATCTTTTATATGCACCATCCCATAGACAGGATAGCACATACCACAGCCTTTGATGTACCAGTCGTAGTGCACTGGCTGGAACGAGAAATAGCTCAATGGCCCCACTGATGGGGATCGATCTGAGACCAACCGCGCATTAAGCGAACACTTTGCCACTGGGCTACGTCTCGCCCCTTATTGGACTTCAAATTTAATAGCCTTAAAGATTGTCTGTTATTTCTTTTACGTTCATCAAGGTATGAACAACAAAAAGCAGCAATTAAATTTGAATCATATTTGCTAATACATGTAATAACACTAAAACTTCATACTGTTATTCTGAATTACTTTGGGTCCATAAACAATAATGCTCAATAAGACAACTTGCCTACATAACATGATGTTCCCCGACAACGTAATTTTTACTTTCGTTGAGAAATGAACTAACTCCCATTGCTACATCTGGACTCTGGACCAATGGGATAACGTTATATTGTAATGAATGTAATGACAAATTAATTTTATCATTTGTATCAGACCTAAATTTGGAACAAATTTAAATTTATTATTACTTGAAAATAGAGCAGGCGCAGCCAAAACAAATGAAGTTTTAGTACTCATGCCCCTGGAAGCCATTTCAGCAGCAGTAAGGAAAGGAAAGGAAATGTTTTATTTAACGATGCACTCAACACATTTTATTTATGGTTATATGGCGTCAGACATAAGGGTAAAGACCACACAAATGTGTAGAGGAAACCCACTGTCGTCACTTCGTGGGCTGCTTTTTTCGATTAGCAGCAAGGAATCTTTTATATGCACCATCCCACAGACAGGATAGTACATACCACGGCCTTTGTTACACCAGTTGTGGAGCACTGGCTGGAATGAGAAATAGCCCAATGAGCCCATGGACAAGAATTGATCCTAGATCGATCTCGCATCAAGTGAGCGCTGTACCACTGAGCTATGGCCCATCCCGCAGCAGCAGTAAGTGCCAAGGTTAAAGTAAGACAGGGCTCACCCTGTTCACTGCCAAATCAGCCAATTGATGCAAAGTGTAGTTTATACAAAGTGGCTAACACATTCAGTCTTTGGCTAATACAATTTTCTTTTAATTTAAACATCACCACTAGAGCACATTGATTTATTAATCATTGGCTATTGGTAATTTTGACATTGGGAGGAAACCTGCTACATTTTCCCCATTAGTTGCAAGGGATCTATAAACCATCCCACAGACAGGATAGCACAGACCATGATCATTGATATACCAGTTGTGGTGCACTGAGAATGAGAAATAGCCCAATGTTCCCACTGACAGAAATCGACCCCAAACTGACTGCCCATTAAGCAAGTGCTTTACCACTGGGCTAAGTCCCGATCTTTTCTTTTAATTAACCACATTTTAATCATTTTCAAAGAAATACTCAACATATCTGAAAAATGGCTAAATCAAAAAAAAAATACTGAGAGAGACCTGGTAATGATTAACAGATATTGTAAAAAGCAACGTTAAAACCTATATCTGGAAATATTAACCAAATATTTGGTTAAACATTCAAGTAAGATTAAAACATATACATGTACATTAAGTTAGGTTGAACTACATTAATTTAAAAAATATATTTTAATTAATACAAAAATATAAATCCTTGAATAGTATAGTAATTAAAACATATACATAGCAGTTCAGCAGTTAAACAATCATTCTGTCTACTACCAGGAACAACAAATTTTCTTATCTCCCAAGTTCAAGGGACATAACTCTGTCAAAATGGGTAAATGGGCACTGGCCGAGTCTAGTTAGACTCAAGTCCGTTCACAAGACTCGAGTACCCATACAAGGAAGAGTACTTATTTATTTATTTTTGTCATTTTGCCATATATGCTTATATAGGGCATTATAGGGCTAAGAGATAATGAGACATGGTGGGTAGGGTCTCCACGAGTACTCGAGTATTTGGGTACAGGCAGAGTCTAGCAAGACTCGAGTCCGTTCACAGGATTCGAGTACCAGTGCAAGGAAGAGCGCTCTCATTTAATTATATTTTGTACGTCATTTTGCCATATGCTTGTCGCCGATTACATTATAGGGCTATGAGACATGGAGGAAAAGGAAAAGCCGAATGTCACAGTGTGGATTGCAATATAATGGGCCAGTGTATCAATGGCATGATTTGGCATCCATGTTCAGCATTGGAATTAAGATCCATAATACTAGTCTACTTTATTCCTTAGTCTCATTATTATTTATTATCGGGTCCAGGTAGAGTTTGACCCTTGGGTACTCGAGTCCAATATTTTGGACTCATGGAGGCCAAACAAAAGTTGAATATATGGAATGCAATACAATGACATGATTTGGCATCCATGTTCATCACTGGAATTTAAGATGCATAATTTTGTTTTACTTTGTTCCTAAGTCTCATTATAAGTGTCAGGTACTCGGGTCCAGGTTGAGTTAGACCCTAGTGTACTCGAGTCCAATATTTTGGAGGCCCTAACCTGTAACAGTACATGATAAAAGTATACACAATATCTCAAGGCATTGTGAGAAAAAAACATCCGGAAATGTATATGTGGGACAGATGGACATACTTAAGGATGGAAATGAAACCTATAGACCCCTCCAGTTGGACCTGTAAGACTAATAAAATAATAACTTACAATGTTCACTTGGAAATGCTCTTCCAAATATACTGTTACATCCCAGGCAATTGCCTAAAAAATAAAATAAAATCCATGTTTATAATACCATATGAAACTCATTTCTTATATACAGAAAGAAAGAAAGAAATGTTTTATTTAACGACGCACTCAACACATTGTATTTACAGTTATATGGCGTCAGACATATGGTTAAGGACCACAGATATTGAGAGAGAAAACCTACTGTCACCACTTCATGGACTACTCTTTTCGATTAGCAGCAAGGGATCTTTTATATGCACCATCCCACAGATAGGGTAGTACATACCACGGCCTTTGATATACCAGTCGTGGTGCACAGGCTGCAATGAGATTCTTATATACAGAGCTAGATGGACAGCATGGAATGTGATGAAAGAGTTTATTTATTAATTAAACAATTAAAACGATGTTTAAAGTTAAATACATGTGTATCAGAATAGAGACAACAGGGCTAGCTCTGGGTGAGCAAAACAATTCGCCAGATTATCTTTAAATGTGCAAAATCCACCGTTATTTTTCAACAAAATACCAATTATTACATGAAATGTTTTCGCCAAATCAAAATAAAATTCGCCAATTGTTCCTGAAATTCGCAACTGGGGAGTGGCAAAGCTAGCCCTGAATAAGACAAAGCATTAATTTTATAGTTCATGCTGTAAGAGTTAAAGTTTGTTTTGTTTAAAGACACCACTATAGAGCACTGATTTATTAATCATTGATTATTTCATGTCAAACATTTGGTAATTTTGACATAATAGTGTTTAGAGAGGAAATCTACTATAGTTTTGCCATGCTGTAAGAAATGAATAAAGTAGGGATTCTTCCAGAGGGTATGGAGTGTAAAATTACGTACACTAAAATCTTGGAAATTAATACATAAATGTTTATAATTTTGAAAAAGATTATAGTATTAGAACTGCTGTTTAAAATGTGTTAAACTAGGGTACATGAAATCCTATGTTCAAGCCCATAACCACCTAGTAGGGGCACTTATGATTTGGGCTGGGGGGTGGGGGGGGGGGGGGGGGGGGGTGGTTTATAAACATACTCTCAAATTATTTTCTGGCAAAAAGCTTGCAAAGAAAAAAAAACTAGTGGAGCGGGATTTAGCTCAGTCCGTTGAGTGCTCGCCTGAGGTGCTTACATCACAGGATCGAACCACCTCGGTGGATCAATTCAACTGATTGGGTTTTTTCTCATTCCAACCAGTGTACATACCACAATTGGTCAAAGGCCTGTCTGTGAGAAAGTGAATATAAAATAACCCTTGTTACTAATGGAAAAATGTAGCGAGTTTTCTCAGATGACTATGTGTCAGAATTACCAAACATCTGACTTGTATGTGTATATCAAAGTACATGGTATGTGCTGTTCTGTCTGTGGAAAATTGTCTATAAAATATCCCTTGCTGCTAATTGAAAAATATAGTGCTTTTCCTCTAAGACTACAAGTTAAAAATTATCAAAATTATCAAATGTTTAATATCCAATAGCCAATGATTAATAAATCATTGTGCTCAAGTGGTGTCGTTAAACAAAATAAATGTTTTAAAAATTGGGTCTTGTTTAAAACCACCACTAGAGCACATTGATTAATTAATCATCGGCTACTGGATATGAAACATTTGGTATGTCATCCGATGAAACCCACTACATTTTTCCTAATGCAGAAAGGGATCTTTTATATGCACTTTCCCACTGACAGGAAAGCACATACCACAGCCTTTGACCAGTTGTGGTGCATTGGTTGGACAAACGTTTTAACCCAACTCATATAATTATACCTATAACATGAACTCTACTGTATACAACCCATCACATTTTCCTCAAGAATTAATCAAGAATATATGCATTTATTTATTTACATTTAATTCATGAAGAACGTATGTATTAAAAAAAAAATACATTTTAATGTCAACTTTGAGCATTTTAATTTATGCTAAAAGATTATGCCAAAATATAGATTTTCTGAAATACTATTTTTTTGTTATTCAAATCATATAACATAACATAATCCTGTCCTAATATATCATAACCGGCAGTAAAAATACATATGCCGCACAACAGATTTATTTACTACTAACCCACCTTTATACTTTATGTGAATTTGTTCAGCTGGGTTTTTTACCCGTTGCATGTTTATCCTATTTTATGTTGAAATAATGTTATCACAATAAAGGTAGGGCTATGTGCCATTTGTTACAGTGTGACTTTTTTAAAGTTTTGATCTCTAATATTGAAATAATAGGTTTAAAGGCTGACAAAAGCAAAACAGAAAGTAAATTGTTAATTGTACACATACCATTACTATTATTATCTCACACTGGACTTTGTAATTTAGTCTATCTAATACCATTGTGTTAACAGTTTGAAGTTGATAACCCCAGTACAGTGTTTGTTTTGTTTACCGACACCACTGGAGCACATTGATTAATTAATCATCGGCTACTGAATGTCAAACATTTGGCAATTCTGACTTGTAGTCATCAAAGGAAACCTGCTACATTTTAGAGAGAGAGAGAGAGAGAGAGAGAGAGAGAGAGAGAGAGAGAGAGAGAGAGAGAGACATCATTCCTACGGGCCTGGCACTGCATACGTTTTTCTGTCCAATTTCAAAAAGTGGGACGTGGGTTGTTTTGGGTTTTTTAATATTCCGATTAAATGTATTTAATATGTATTTTAGCAGCTGAAACAGCTGTTAGATAAAAGCATGTTACCATGGCAGCAAACACAGAAGAATCTTTTCAAACCCATTTCTTGCTCTAGCCAGTGCACCACGACTGGTATATCAAAGGTCGTGGTATGTGCTATCCTGTCTGTGGGATGGTGCATATAATAGATCCCTTGCTACTAATCGAAAAATGTAACGGGTTTCATCTCTATGACTGTCAAAATGGCCATGTTTGATATCCAATAGCCGATGATTAATAAATCAATGTGCTCTAGTGGTATCGTTAAACAAAACAAACTTAAAACCCATATGGGTTTTTTGTACTTACCTGCCTGAGACGTCATCTTACTATATTATGTTGTGCAGAAAGGTTATATCTGGAAATAAATAAAATATAGTCAGGAAATTTTAAATGCAAATGTCATTACCAATGATTGGAACAAAGATCACCTTTCAAAAATTACTGCCAAGGAAAGAACGTTCATGGCTGCACAACCTAACACCCAAAGACATACAGCCGAAAATGTGCAGGTGTAACATGCAATAGCCCCGCACACTTGGGTATGGGGGCATCCGCGATTTTGACACTTCACAAGAGTGGTTGATAAATCTGTTTGAGTGATTACTACTTTCATTATCAATTAACTTTTATTCTTTGGATTATGCATTGTTAGTATTTGAATTAGTGATGCGGCGTCTACGACGTAATGAATGCCTTACTTGCTTCAAACTGGTAGAATTCAGCGTGACGTAGCCAAAATGTTCAATGTTTCGCCATCTGTGATTGGCAGACTATGGAACAGATACCAGCCTCAAGTTCAGCCGGCACATGTTTCGCTAACATTCGTGAAGTATTTGATTGCCATACTAACACCCACCCTTCCCCATCTGCCAGCTTCACAACCTCGCGACACCTGCTCGATTTGACACTGTGTAAGCAACATGCAGAGTGAACATTTGAGCGGGTGTATGAGGTAATCCCAAACATTAATCTTATATTGGCAGCTGGCAGATCGAGTGTTTGCAAACTAAAAATAAACGGGGCCATAATTCTGTGAAAAATGGGTAAATTGTTGGGAGAGGTGAACTTGATCAGTAACAGAAGTTGATAAAGCTTTATACAAAATTTCATCTCAATATTTTCAGGCACTGCAAAAGCAAAGTCTGGAAAATAAATGTTTGTATCTCCTAAATTTAAGGGCCATAACTCAGTGAAAAATGTGTAAATGGCCACGAAAGTCAAACTATCCATAAAGATACATGAAAAAGCTATACACATTTTAGTTCAATATCTCACGGCATTATTAAAAAAAACATCCAGAAAAATATATTTGAGACAGACAGAGAGAAGGACGGAAATAAAACCTATAATCCCCTCATGTTGGACCGGTAGGGGACTAACAAGCATTCTGAGAGTACTCCTAAAACAATATAAGACACTTACCGGGCATCATAGTTCAAGGGCCATAACTCTGTTAAACATGGATAAATTCAATGTTTGACGGAGTTATGGCCCTTGAATAAATTAGAACAATTCTCGCCATTTTGTAATACCGAGCGGATTCTAGCAGCCACTTCCTAGCAGCCAATTAGGCTAGCAGCCAATTTCAGCAGACACGCATGGCGACGTTCTAAACACCGGACTCATACGCCTTTTATAATGCGTGTGGTGGTGTGGGCTATACGAAACTAGTTGGACAGTAGTACAGACGGATTTTTAAAGTGATACTTCAGATATTGTAAAAGTGCTTAATAAAACGGTTAAGTTGTATTTATACAGATATTAGTAACAATAAGATTGTGAAAATAAGTCTGGGTTGTTATTTTGTTTTTGTGTTGTTATTATATAAAGATACTCTTTAAAACTCTAAAATTCTTAAGTTGTAGTAAATAATAAAAATTAGCATAACAGTGTGTAAAAGCGTGTGAAATACAGGTAACAATCGAAAGGCGTACGAGTCCGGTGTTTAGAACGTCGCCATGAGTGTCTGCTGAAATTGGCTGCTAGCGTAATTGGCTGCTAGAATCCGCTCGTTTTTTGTAATGCAACTGTGTTTAGCCCAGAGGGAGCCCGGCAAAAGTGTCCCACTTTCAAAATACTGGGTTTATTTTTAACTTAGAAAAGCCAGTGTAGTGAAACCAGTTCGGAATGCGGCGTCTTATATGCACCAAACGTAATGGGATTTTCTGTTCTAAATGCTTAAATAATAAAAATATTCCAGACAATGCACGTTTAAGACATAGTTTTGTAGTTTTACACATCTACTATTAGTACTATTGTCCAAACCAAATTGTTAACTACAAAAAATTACTCTCCTACCTTTAATTGCCGTTAGATTTCCTCCAAAGTTTGTCCAGACACAAATCGCAAAAAAAAACCACTACAAATATACAGACTCCACACACGAGACTGCAACGATGTCGCCGATATCGTCTTTGCGGAGATTGCATAGGAAAAAATACATGCAGTTTTCTGCCGTCTGCCATGTTGCTTATTTGTGGAATATTCTTCAAGAGGGGTGAAAGCTTCTAAAGTATGACACAATTAATATGAAATCATTGATCTCTAGTGGTATTATTAAAAAAAATTAAAATAATAATAAATAATACGTCATCACGTTTGCTTTTATATCATAACATGTTATGACGTTGTTAGAATAAGTCCTATCCTTTCACCCCTCTTGAAGAATATTTTCACAAAAAGTGAAAATGGCAGCTGGCACAAAATTACATGCTTTTTGCCCTATGCGCTCTCAGCGAAGTCGATATAGGTGACATAGTTATCATCTGGTATGTGGAATCTATGTCATTGTAATGGGTTTTTTTCAAGATTTGTGTCTGGACAAACTTTGGAGGAAATTTAACATCAATTAAAGGTAAGAGAGTAATTTTTCGTAGTTGTTAACGATTTGGTTCGGACAAGCGCTGATGTAGGCGAAAGTTTTCGTTACAATACCGTAACTAGGCAACCTTGTCTACTGAATTTGCAATAGTTAAAAACTATTAGTTGTGGATTTCATAAAATGATCAAGTCAAATTAAAATACTGATACTCATGCCACTGTTCAAGTTCAAAGTTAACAGGTAACCGAACACCAACCTTGAATATCAAAATCCAAGATGGCGCCGTCACTTCATGATCTCCGTGCCAAAACTGGGAAAAACATCTACCAGGACATATGGTGCTAAACAACTTACAACACTAAAAAGCAGAACTCAATGTCTGCAGAGAGGAAAGGTTTCTACTAAATGTTTTTAAAAACCTGAAACATTAAAATATATTTTTTAAACACGAAGCTGCGCTCTCGGCCTTCCTTTCTCCTCCACTGTAGCCGTAGGCCTGTTTCAGTGTTTTAAAAAAACTGTTGAAACAGGAGTTAGCCTGAATAAACATCAATGTTTTCTTTTAAAAGAAAAACAAACAATATGCAAAGTCAACACCTATTATGTAATACCAATAGGCCTAATATCCGTTTGCGCTTTCACCTGTAAATTTATACATTTAGTCGCTCATTAAAAACGTCCACCTACCTGAGTTGGAAACCATTAATCTGTGCTGTATTATGACAAAGAGTATACACGTAACACCAAATAGCCAATCACTGGCAATAATATAAATAGAGTATGAGAAAAAACACATTACCTGTCTTTCAAAATAGATCTGCAAATGGGCGTAACAAAATATGATATTGCAGGGGCGTAGGCGGGGGGAGGGGAGGATTCGGTTTTTTACTATATTTTCCGTGGGAGCATCACTCAACTCCTACCCCCTACATAAGCATACGAGACAGGAGATGGGGGAGGGGTAAGCAAATCCTAAAATTCGGGTAAAAACGATAAAAGATTTTCTGCATAATTGAGCATGCCAGAAACCTTTTCAACATGTTTTTCCATCATTCTACTTAAAAATTAGTACATAATCCATGTGTGTTTCATTTGCAACCCTATAGCTGTTTGACAGTATCATAATTAAATATGAATAACTATTGTTATCCAGATTCGGGCATTTTCGTTTCATTCGAACAAAAGGCAGCCTGTCCCCCAACAATAATGGGAGCCCGTACGTCTTATGTGGGCACACTATAACCTTCGTTCGGCACGCCACGAGCCTTACCTAGCTGGGTTTCGCATAAGTTTAATGTTATGAGTGAAATCGAAAACGATCAGACTAAAATGACTGATGTGTCAGATTTAAAGGGACATTCCTGAGTTTGCTGCAAATTTTAAAGATGTTACCGACTAACAGAGACTTTTTAACAATTGTAATTTACATATCAAATATATGTTTCTATAAAATATTAGTGGCCAGGGCCGTAGCTAGGATTTTTTGTTTGGGGGGGGGGGGCAGGGCCGTACCCTGACCAAAATCCAGGGGGGGGCACTCAATTTTATAAATAATTTTTAACATACTATAAAGATTAAACATTTCTATGCTATTACTGGAGATATATAAAAAAAAAAAGGACAAGATTCTCGGGGGGGGGCAGCTGCCCCCCCCTGCCCCCCCCCCCGGAGGGTACGGCCCTGGGGGGGGCAACTGAGTCTAAAACTCCTTTTCTTTAAGTTTCTATAATGCTTTCCGAATTTTTTCTTGGGGTGGGGTGGGGGGCTACGGCCCTGATGGCTGTATATTAAACGTGTTTCTGATCGTTCTAATATTTGTATTAGTTAGCGTAAATTTAATTTAATTTCGTAGGCTACGTACGAAATTATTTAAGACAAAATCCAGTTTGGGCTTCTTACAAATATTAAGACGACCAGAAACACATTGAATATACAGACACTGATATTCTAAACAAGAAAATATAATTAATATGTAAGTTTAATCGTAGAAATATTTTATTAGTAGGAATTAAACATTTTACAATGCTGCACTCAGGAATGTCCCTTTAAGAAAAGTGTTCATTTTAGGCGTAGCAGACATACACGGTCTCCGTTTCGTCACTGGAAATAAACAGTGTCGTCCCACCCTAGTCTCCGATATAATACGTAGAAAATAGTTGACCTACAGTCCGTCCCACAGTGAATGCTTTTTTTTCATAGTATGGAATTTACTACAAGTTATTTATTTCTGAGCCGATTGAAAATAGTATTTTTCTGTTATTTCCAAAACACGTTTACTTTTCTTCTTACGTCAAACCACACTGAAATTATTTACAAAAACCAACAAAAACAAAACAAAAACAACAACACAATTTTATAGAATGATGAGACGGACTGTAGCATTATCACTGTTATCTAACCCAGAGTTTTTCAAAACTTTAGAGGCTATAGTCTGCCCTACTGACCTACTTCTTCAACCGTGTGGGCTTTCCAGATAATAGTATTTACATTTAGTAAACAGTAGGCTGTAGGAGAAGTTTAACCGCGGTTAACCGCAACTGTGTTCATATTGTCAACAAGATTATAGTCTGCTGGCGTGGACTTTCCAACTCATTTAAATATTTGCCAGACAGTCTGCGCACGAGACTTTAAAGGGACATTCCTTACTTTGCTGCATTGTAAGATGTTTCCGACTAATAAAATATTTCTACGATTAAACTTACATCTTAAATATATTTTCTTGTTTAGAATATCAGTGTCTGTAAATTCAATGTCTTTCTGGTCGTCTTAATATTTGTAAGAAGCCCAAACTGGATTTTGTCTTCAAATAATTTCGTACGTACGAAAAAACGCCATATAACCGTAAATAAAATGTGTTGAGTGCGTCGTTAAATAAAACAGTTCTTCTTTTTCTTTCGGTGGCGCAGTGGTTAAGTCATTGGCTGGTAGATACAGGGTTCACAGCCCAGTACCAGCTCCAACCCAAAGCGAGTTCTTAAAGGCTCAATGGGTAGGTGCAACAGTAAGGCCACAGCACCTTCTTTCTCACTAACCACTAACCCACTGTCCTGGACATACAGCCCAGATAGCTGAGGTGCGTGCTCAGGACATCGTGCTTGAACCGTAATTGGATATAAACACGAAAATAAGTTGAAAAGAAAATTTCTTTCAAACGTTTAATTTAAAACTCGTGGTTTAGAAAGGTATCTTTGTCATGGTATCTAACGGCCAGTCAAGTAGCATTCTCCATTTATTCTTCATAATGTTCTTGGAGGGAGGGGAGGCGGAACGTATCCCAGTGGTAAAGCGTTCGCTTTTTGTGGGGTCGGTCTGGGAACGATCCCCGCCGGTGGGCCCATTGGGCTATTTCTCGTTCCAGCCAGTGCTCCACGACTGGTATGTTAAAGGCCTGTGGAATTGATCATATAAGTTATTGGTTTTAGGTACCTTTAACCATAATAATAGGACGTTAAAAGGATACCCTCTAGCAGAAACCCTGGGACTGCAACCCATTTAAATTTCCAAAAGTATTAATTACACTACCTGCGAAGAAGTCAGCGGTATAGATAAAAAGGGAAATAAGTACAGAAACACAACAGAGAAAAGGTCAATCTTAGAAGTTCTACCATTGACGTCACTGCGTTCACCTAACGAAAAAAACACGAATACGATATTTACGGAAATATTATTCTATATTTTTTCAGCAACGATACGTGAAACAAAATAGATTGCAATCAACTAACGTAAAAAATCAACAATGTGGTTGTAAAACAAATCCATTCTACTAAACACCCTCCGGTAAACAGGAAAGAGTGCGACGTTTCTAACTGCGTTCAGGCGCATGCGTTTGCAAAAAGTATCGTAACGCGCATGTGCGGTTCGTCATTTTCCATTTTTAAGGCCACTACATGAAAAAAATATGTTTCTTAACTATGCACAGTTGACGAACACTTAGTTTAATATTTTTTTAAAAGGAAAAATTCAATTTGTCAAGCGTTCTGGTCATTTCCGCGTTTTATCAACACACATCGTTAATATTTGATGTCAGTACCGATAGGCATTACGTTTATACAGTATAGTTTGTAAAATATATATATTTTTTTAATGAATTGATTCATAATTAACACAATTTATACAATCAAAACTATTTACAATGGTTATATATTATGAATACTATTCACTACAATACAGGCACAAACATGTAGCATACCTTTTGTAGATCGAATATAATAATAAAAACAAATTCTAACAATAGGGGTCTTAAAAATCGTAAAAGTTAAATGCTTTGGCCTTGTTGATCTGGCACGTGTGTGGTCATGTGACACGCACCGAATATTAATTCATCTTTCTCCATTTTAAGTCAATTTCTACGAGTCATGTGGACCCGATATAGGTAATTTTAAGGAATAAACAAAAACGACAGTAAAATTAATGGTTTAAGGGGTTTGTAAAGTTTTGTATTTAGATACTTACTTTTCTCAACTTTATTGTTTATAAAAATGTTCCTGAACTGTGAAGAAAAACCTCATAAATGAACGACATGCCGATGACAACAAATCGGATGTTTATTGCGCGAACCGTTCACGAGAAAACAAAGTGAACGGAATTTGAAGCATAACGCAGTTAGGGACGTTGACGATACGTATACAAATGCGAACAAATCGGTGCGAAAACATGTTCCGTTCTCGTGTAAGTTAAAAAACAAATATAAATCATGCATCATTTTCACAAACCTTAAAATAGTAATTGATTCCCCCTCTTGCAAAAGTGTTTATTATTTCCTTCCAATTCACTCTCCGACTTTCCACTCTCAGATCGGTCGTCTGCTATTTGGGTTTGTCAGCTGACCAGCCGAAAAAAAACATTAATGACGTGTTACGGCTTGTATGGAGGCGCATAAAGGCCACATAATATTAACACAAATCTGTAACGTCACACATTGTTGTTGGGTTTTTTTTTTTTTTTTTTTTTTTTTTTTGGTTGACTGAATCACTTAGAGAATGAACGAGAGCGTCAACATATTTGTTACTTTAAACATTTTTTTATTATTATTATAAACTGCATGAACACAAATATAAATAATAATACTGATAATAATATTTTAAAAATAATAATAATAATAATAAAAAAAAAAAAGCACTGAAAAGATGATAATTGGAAAGAACACAATAACTTACCTTTATCACCCCTGCCTGGACCATCCACCTCATTGAAAACAATTCAATTTCCCATGAGGAAAGTGAAGGGTCTGATTTAGAGGAATCGAAATGCTGTGTAATTTGTAAACAGTTTTCTCTACCAGCACACTAAGAATGTGTAAATCTTGTGAGTGTCAAGTGGGTACAACATTATAAAGGTGATCACTAGAAACGTCTTATAATATTATTCCAGTGATACCAAGGTTGTAAGGACAGACAACACGTTTTTATTCAGAATCCCGTTTTCCGATAAGCCACGCGGTAATACTAACAGGGCGTGCTATGCTATTAGGTCTACCTAAATTTAGCTAATTGTTCAACTAATATTGGCATATTATGTATATCTGAACTAGACAATAGCATAACGCTTTACAAAACTCACCTCTCGGATGCCTTTCACTCAGGAAAGTTGACTAGCCACATGATGAATGCAGCCACAGCCCCAACATCAATGCTGTTACACATTGTGAAATTACCTATTTTTGCTGGGGTCCGTTTGGATCCTAGCATAAAAATCGACCTTACCACCTAATACCTTGATAGCATCTGAAAGTATCACATGGCCTGAAGCAGGCTAGGGTAGACCAACAAACTCCTAAAACCCTGACACCAAAGTGCAGCTAGTAAAAATTTGACATGCAAAAGATACCATCCGTGGTCCGATCGGACCCCAGTTGGTAGGATTAAGGTTAACCATATGTCTGTAAATAAAATGTGTTGAGTGCGTTGTTAAATAAAATATTTTCTTCCTTCCACCCCATTCCGAAAATACGGAAACGTCGGCTGTTTAGTTTGCAACAAGGAACAATGAGAGATAGCTTAGCCTTTGGGGTGAAAAAGTCGACCTGCTGTTGACTGCTGGGTTGATGGAGGAAGTAAAACTCCCATTCTAAGTTTTTGTTTAACGACACCGTTAGAGCACATTGATTAATTAATCATCGATCGGCTACTGGATGTCTACCAATCTAAGATTCAAGGATCATTAAAGGGACAATTCAGAATGCCATTGTAAGATGTTCCGACTAATAAAAATATTTTAATGACTAAAATTACATACTAAATATTGTTTCTTCTTTATGTAAGGGGGGGGGGGGTAACAATCATAGGTCCAGAGGGAGCAGATTGACTACCTTCACCCTCAAATATGAATATAGTAAATATGTATTAATATAAATAAGAAAGACGAGGTTCATGATCTGAAGGGCTTTAATAATAGGGTTAAATAATTATAAGTGAATTAGAACACTGGGGTTTCCATACAGGATCATTTATCCCCAGGATCTATAACTCAATATACAAGTAGTGTATATCCCACAGGTATAGCCCTAATATTTAGCAAAATAGAAAACAGTTATATAAATACATGTTCAACAAAAGTGTAGGCTAATCAATTAAATAGCATTAGTAACCAAACTTCATCTATCAAACCAAATAGACATAATCATTAATATCAACACCCTTCCACAATATCATTAAACCATGGCTTCAAGAAGAAGTAACATGAATAAGACATTTGTAATCATCCTCAACCCATATAAATTTGGCCGGCACTAATGCAACAAGTTAACAATACAAAATAGATTATTTCTAAACACTTAATAAGAACTGTCACTCTATTATTAGAAGTGCATTTTTATTTTAATATTATCCTGATAAACATTTTTTCCTATTCTAATTATGTAAAGTTGTATAAGTTTCTTCTCTAGTGTACATGTAAATCCTTCACATAAAAACAAAGTGAGAAAGCTGAGACCAATGTTTATGTTGCAGCCGAGGATTTACCAGATATCAGTGTCAAACTGGTCATCTGCTAAAGGAATGACCCCAGGTCATCCTGACCATTTCCCAAAATTCCAAGTGCTTTGTTCTCTTAGAGTTAGAGCTGTTGGTGCTAATTAGGACACACACCATAATCCCCTACTGAGAGAGAGAGAGGCTAAATGCCAACTGTTCCCTTGCAGTAATCGTTTACATTTGTGATCATTTGGTGATAAAATATATTTTGTTCACTAACTCAGCTCTTTCCTTTCAATACTAATGTGACGGAACATGCGCTTAAATTTGTTTCGCCTGTGGCGATTTTTAATTGTGTTAGAGGGCCGTGTGCAGTTTCATTGCCCGTAGCGCAGATGGGCAACTTGTTACGTAATACTTCTGCGCGACGGTCCTCGATCGGTACGCCTAATACACACCCAGCCAGGTGCGGAGGCCATGTGGCTAGTAGTTACGTAATATCTCCGATAGTGCTGTTTATGGCCAGGAGACTGACGATCAGAGAGAAATATACCGACTCTAGTAGAGGTAGAATATGAGATGATACGTGAGGTACCGCCTTGTACCCCCAGGCGTTTTCTGATTTTTGAATAAATAGCTAGGATTTAGAGATATCGAGAACGGAAACATTTGGAAGGCGTCCAGGAGGAACGTTGTCCGTTTGGACTGGTAAATATTTTATTTCTGCTCTGTTGTATAACCTTGATGTGATTGATGTGACTTTAAATATTTTAATACTGTATTATACCAATATTCTTTAAACAGTGTCTTCGGTCATCTGACGAAGTAAATCGTAGACTTTTTGTTCTAACATTATACGAGTATTTGGTAATATAAAGCTTAGCTAGTCATCCTACACGACCTAGGTAAACTGTAGGTTATTGTCTTTATTGTGATAAGTATTAATTCTGTGTTACAAGGTTACTGAATGAGTAGTTAGGGGTAATTAAAAATTAACCCATTAGGAATAGAGCTGTAATTCCTTTATTAATTAAGTTCCCCAAGAAGCGTTCCTAAATTATCACACGTTACTGAACGAGTAGTAAGGGTTAATTAAAAATTAACCAGTTAGGAATGGTGTTATAATTCCTTTATTAATTAACTTCTCCTGGAAGCGTTTCTCAATTATCACACGTGTGGGTGTGGTGTAAGGTGAAGTGATTCGCATATTGTGTAACTAGACACCTAGAGATTAACTAATTAAGTGATCAGTTCTGGGTTGTTATTATTGCTGTTATTAATTAACTACTACGGCTGTACATTTGTCAGCGTAGGATAATACAGATTCCAAAGTGTATTGTGTTTTGTTGTGTTTCTAGTGAGCTAAACGTGCTATAATAATATATACTTTATATAAGATCGTATCTCTGATCATACCTAGAGACGAGCCATACTAGGGTTTAACAGCCTGTTACAGAGAGATCTAATAGATATACAGTTAGGAGAGATATTTTCATAATCGTGTTCTATTCAGTTACAGGAATTATAGAATCCCCGTGACAGGAGTAGAAAATTGGGGCGCTCGTCCTGGATCTGAAACGGGACATGCATATTTAAAAAAGTATTGTTTGTAAATGGGGGCTTTATAAATTAATTTTACAAATAACCAGAAGTAGCACGTTGTTCACTAGAAAATTAATTAATATTAAGTGCGTCATATCTAAACATGGATAAGAATTTGCTGGATAGGCCTACGCTCAGTGTAGTGGAGATTAAGCGAGCACGTAAGGCCGAGTTAGTTGAAATCGCGGGTGAGCGAGAAATTGATTTAACATCAGCTAAAACCTTAGGAGATATAAGGACAATTATTATCCAGGAAGTTTTTGGTGATAGTCCTGTTATGGAAGACAGTGAGATTGTTCCAGAGATAGAGATAAATGAGTTAAGTGTGGAACAACAATTAGCTTTTAAAAAGCTTGAGTACGAAAGAGAGGAACGTGCATTAGATAGAGAGAGAGAGAGAGAGAAAAAGAAGGTAGAGATAGAGAAGATAGAGAGAGGGATAGAGAAGATAGAGAGAGGGATAGAGAAAAGAGAGAGAGAGAGAGAGAGAGAGAGAGAGAGAGAGAGATAGGGATAGAGAATTCCAGTTAGCAAAATTAAAAGTGGAACATGAGTTAAAGTTGAATACTGAAGAAGTTAGACATGAGGCAGGAAATGGTTTTAACATGTCGGAGGCTTATAGATCAGTGCCTGTATTTGACGATCAGGAGGTAGACATGTTCTTTCAACTTTTTGAACGGGCCGCTAAGCAGCTAAATTGGCCGCAGTCTAAGTGGACATTGTTAGCCGTGTCTAAGTTTAAGGGGAAGGCTAGTATAGCTTATAATTCAATGAGTGATGAGCGAGCAAGTCAGTACGACCTAGTTAAGGCTGCAGTGTTGAGGGCTTATGAATTACGACCTGAGGATTATCGTTTACGAGTTGAGAAAAACGCAGAGTCAGTCTTATAGTGAGTTTGTGGGTAAGAAGGCAGGGATGTTTGATAAATGGGTGGTGTCTCATCAGGTAGAGTCATATACCGAGTTACGGGAGTTGTTGATCTTACAGGACATTAAAAATGGATTACCAGTTAGCTTACGTATTCATTTAGAGGATCGTGATGTCAAAAAGATAGAGGAGGCAGGCATAGTGGCAGATGATTACGTGTTAATACACAAAGCTCAGGCAGTACCGGGTAGCTCTTTACAACAGGGTGATAAGAAGAAATTTCAGCCAGGTTTTTCCCGGGAAAGTAACTATCGGGGAGAGTCATCTAGCTGGTCAGCTAGTCAGGCAAGGAATGCACCTGGTAGGCAAAGTAAGGATAGACCTGCATTATCAGCCAATGCACGAACTTTTCGTCCACATTGCAGTTACTGTAAAAAGGATAACCATCTTATCGGGGACTGTTTTAAAAGGAAACGCGATAATGCGCAAGTGGTCGGTTTAGTGAGGTCAGCTCCGTTAGCGAGTGAGTTAATGGTTAGTACCATGGTAGAGAAAGTAAACCCGTATGTGTCCACTGGTATGGTTTGTGATGTGAAACAAGAATTGAGTCCTAAGGCTATATCAATCTATAGAGATACCGGGTGTAGTCAGAGTTTGATCACGCAAGAGAGTTTAGCTGGTATTGAAAATTCAGACATAGAACGTAGTTTGGCCTTAACCTCGGTTACTGGAGAAAATATGGTTGTCAGGTTACATAAGGTTTTCTTGTGTTCGAAGTTTGTGACGGGACCAGTCATTATGGGTGTTGTGAAGGACTTGCCTTTTGAAAACATAGGAGTTTTGTTGGGTAATGATTTGACTAGTCAATGTTGTCAGCCGCAATGTGGCCAATTGTTAATTGAAGACAGCCCTTTACCCATAGAAGAGTGTGAGGTTGATGGGACTAGATATCCTGCGTGTGTAATGACTAGGGCTATGGCCAGTAGGTTAGCACGAGACCCAGAGGATATTTGTGATTTGTCTGATACGTGTGTGAGCCATGAAATTGGAGTGGATGAGGTTATCAGTAATATGGTAGATAAGTCAACTGAGGAATTAAATGTGGTGGAACCTGTTGATCTCCCGCAGAGGGGAATTGAACCAGTTGTGTTTGATAGAGGGGATTTACCTTGTAATAGACAAGAGTTAATTCTAGAGCAGGGGGCTGATCCAAGTTTGTTGGCAGCTCGCACTACATTGTTAACTAAGGGTGAGATGAAGGATCAGATCTCAGGGTATTATATGGACATGGGAGTGTTAATGAATAAGATTGTGGAAAAGGTTGTGCCTGATAGTGAGGAATGTGTGACAAGATGTAGAATTGTGGTGCCCTCTAAGTACCGTCCGTCATTGTTATTGTTAGCACATGAGGACGTGTTTGCTGGCCACTTAGGGCGGAATAAAACTCATAGTAAACTTGCCTCAGAGTTTTATTGGAAGGGAATGTTTGCAGATGTCAGTAAGCATTGTATGTCATGTCATGTGTGTCAGGTTGTGGGCAAACCAAATCAGCTAATTCCTCCCTATCCCCTGCAGAAGGTTCCCATAGTTGGGGAAGCCTTTTCAAAAGTGTTGATAGATGTCGTGGGGCCATTACCGAAAAACGCGTTCAGGCAACCAATTCTTGTTAACAATTATGTGCTTAACTACGCGTTTTTCCAGAGGCGATTCCCTTAAGGAAGGTTACTGCGTCGGTTGTAGCTAGTGCGCTGCTTAAGTACTTTACGTACACAGGTTTACCAGGTGAAATTCAAAGCGACCGGGGTACGAACTTTATGAGCAAGTTAATCCAGCAAGTACTGTCTATGTTAGATATACGACAGATTCGTTCTGCTGCATTCCACCCTGAGAGCCAGGGCGCCATAGAACGTTTCCACTAGAGCATGAAAAGTATGCTCCGCTGCCATTGTTTCGACAATGGTACTGACTGGGACCAGTCAATTCCTTTCGTGTTGTTCGCAGCACGGGATGCTAAGCAGGAATCCTTAGGATTCACCCCATTTGAGTTGGTCTATGGGCATTCAGCCCGAGGCCCTCTCAAATTGGTAAAAGATAGTTGGTTAGACAAGGATAATGCCGAAAACCTGCTGATTTATGTAGGGAGAGTTAGAGATAGGTTGTGGCAGGCGACCGAACTGGCTAGGAAGCACCTGAGCTATGCTCAGAACAAAATAAAATCAGTGTTTGATAGGAAGGCTAAGAGTCGGGAATTTAAACCAGGGGATAAAGTGCTGCTGTACCTTCCCATTAAACGGGGTTCATTACAGAACCGGTATTTCGGTCCCTATGTTGTGCACAAACGGGTTAATGAGACAGGGTATGTGATAAACACTCCTGATAGGGTTAGGAAAAGTAGGTATTGTCACATCAATTTGCTAAAAGGTTATTTTGACAGACTGCCGATAGTTCCAGTGTTGCCTGTCCAAATTGAGAGTCACTCAATTTCCTGTGATGATGTCAAGACTGCGGAGATCAAATTAACCAACAGCCAGATTCTAGCAGACTTGAGTTCCTATCTACAGCACCTTGACAGCCCCCAGCGAGCAAAGCTGACTACGTTGATACAAGACAATGTTTCCATTTGTCAGGACTTTCCAACGGTTACCAATACTTTAATCCAGGATGTGAGCTTGGAACCCAACGCTACACCGATTCGACAGCATGCTTATCGGATAAATCCTGTAAAACGTGCGGCACTAAAAAAAGAGATAGATTACATGTTGGAACACGACATTCTGGAACCATCAAACAGTCAGTGGGCATCACCTGTTATTCTGATTCAAAAGGGAGATAACAGTTTCCGGGTGTGCGCTGACCTACGTCGCGTGAATCAACTCATCAAGGCAGATGCCTACCCTCTACCCCGCCTTGACGATTGCATCGACCGAGTTGGACACGCGCAATACATCACCAAATTGGACCTACTGAAGGGTTTTTATGCCATTCCATTAACGGAGGAAGCTAAGGACATTCTGGCGATCATCACACCTGACGGCCTCTTCCAATTCCGAGTAATGCCGTTTGGGTTGAAGACTGCCCCTGCTGCCTTTCAAAGGATGATGAATCAGGTGTTATCTGATTTAGAAAACGTCAGTGTGTATCTGGACGATGTGGTGTTAGCCACCGACACTTGGGATGAACATTTAACCGGGTTACAACTAATATTCAGTCGCCTACAGAAAGCTAACTTGACTGTGAACCTGGGCAAATGTGAATTCGTGAGAGCTTCAGTGACCTACTTAGGTCATACTGTCGGACATGGTTGCGTCGCCCCACTGCAGGCCAAGACACTAAGCATCAGCCAGTACCCTGCACCGACCAACCGTCGTGAAGTTCACCGGTTCCTTGGCATGGCCGGTTATTATCGTCGTTTCTGCGCTAGATTTGCGACGGTAGCGGCCCCCATCACATCGCTGCTAAAGAAGGAAACGAAGTTCCAGTGGTCAGTTGAATGCGAGAAGTCATTTAACCGTCTCAAGCAGATGCTCTCCTCGTCTCCCGTGATGGCAGCGCCAGACTACCGAATGCCGTTCAAGCTAGCTGTGGATGCCAGTGACGTGGGAGCTGGACCTGTGCTGTTCCAGGAAGACGGAAATGGACTGGACCATCCTGTAAGTTTCTTCTCGAAAAAGTTTGACAAACACCAGGTGAACTATTCCACTATAGAGAAGGAAGCTTTGGCCATGGTACAAGCTCTGAAGCATTTTCAGATCTACGTGAAATCGGCAGTGCACCAAGTGGTGGTCTTTACTGATCATAATCCGCTTACTTTCATTCACAGGATGAAAGCCACCAACCAGAGAGTTTTGAGGTGGAGTCTTCTTCTGCAAGAATACCCAATTACCATTGAACATATCAAGGGCACATCCAATGTAATCGCTGATGCCCTGTCCCGAAGTTGAACGTTATGATAATGTGTTGACATTCCTGATTTCTGTTTTGTTTTGATATATTTTATTTGTATACCAGGGACTCAGAGACTCAGTGTGATTACTGGTAGTCACCCTATTATTACATGTGTTATAAATGTCCGTATGCGTCGGTTAACGCACCTTTTTGTTTTAATGTAGTATATTTCCCTATTCCTAGAGTAGAGGAAATATCCTTTTTGAGGTGGGGGTGTGTGACGGAACATGCGCTTAAATTTGTTTCGCCTGTGGCGATTTTTAATTGTGTTAGAGGGCTGTGTGCAGTTTCATTGCCCGTAGCGCAGATGGGCAACTTGTTACGTAATACGTGTAACGGTGAAGTGATTCGCATATTGTGTAACTAGACACCTAGAGATTAACTAATTAAGTGATCAGTTCTGGGTTGTTATTATTGCTGTTATTAATTAACTACTACGGCTGTACATTTGTCAGCGTAGGATAATACAGATTCCAAAGTGTATTGTGTTTTGTTGTGTTTCTAGTGAGCTAAACGTGCTATAATAATATATACTTTATATAAGATCGTATCTCTGATCATACCTAGAGACGAGCCATACTAGGGTTTAACAGCCTGTTACAGAGAGATCTAATAGATATACAGTTAGGAGAGATATTTTCATAATCGTGTTCTATTCAGTTACGGGAATTATAGAATCCCCGTGACAACTAACAATGTCTTTAATATAATTGATCCCAGCATAAACATTTATAATAATCAAACCATTAACCTCGTTAATGAATACATATGCATGCAATATTCTAATATTAATTATTCAAATAAGTACAGAGATGAGCCTTTTACTAAAAAGGGCACCTCTATTTAAAAGCATACTAAATATGTGTCCACTAAATACAGGTTTTGTACTGTCTACTTGGACATTCGTTTATGAAAATGACTGATCACTTATGTACCATTTAAGTACAAATTATGAAAAGTATAATATACATATCTGCAAAAGTTTAATATGAATGAACAAACTACTATTTAATGATGCCAGTATCACTTACCCCACACGACCAGAGTCCAAACCTGAACAAAAACAAGCAATTGTCAGTCGCGTTTTACAGAGAAATAAATGAAAGCAATAATGCATTAATTGGATCTTTTTAAGATTCCCTCTCACCAAGAGTTAATATAAATTGCTAAAGCAGCGGTTTATCTCTTTTGAGCTAATAAAACTGCGCCAACATATTTAATGTCAAATAAAAGCTCCCAAACTATATAGTGCAAGAAAATGTCGATAATTATGATACATCATATGGAACCTTATGACATCTTTGTTCTTTCTTTCTTAAACATTATGGTAACAGTACTAACAGGAAATCACTTACTAATCGTTAATATACTTTCGAGAGAGAAACCAACTTTATAAAATACTATAACTATGCATTCAATCTTATAAAAATTATCAATAGCGTGATTCCTAAATAGCAAATATACTTCATTATAACTAAATGTAATACGATGCTTACCTTACGATGGCTCGAGTAACTCGGTGTTGATTGCTCGGTGACCAGAGTGGAATGCCTTGTGTGAGATTCACACCAAGAACAAAGAACTTTGGCCCTTTTCCACATATGGTCATGTCACATGGCCATGAAAGCTGTCCCTTCTGGCACCAGCCTTCCAAACATAATACTGTAAGTCTTTAGAGAGTGGTTGGTTGTGTTCTTTTATAGAAAGGGAGGAAATATACATGCAGCAAATAAAACAATGATAGTGCATTTTCACCACCACTGAAGCAGGCAAATCCTGACCTTCAAGATATAAGAAATTATATATTATATATATTTCACTATCGTACATTTAGAATATAGGTGTCTGTATATTCAGTGTTTCTTGTTGTCCTATTATTTGTATGTAGCCCAAACTGGATTTGGTTTCCCAACAATTTTGTACGTACGAAAAAAACATATATTGGGAAACGAAATGAAGTTTCAGCTAGTACAATACTGGGGCGATCAGAAACACATTTAAATATACAGACACTGATATTTTATGCAGGAAAATGTATTTAATTCAAAGTTGTTGTCCTTGAAACGTCTCTGGTAGTCCGCAACGTCTTAACAATTGCAACAAACTCCGGACTTTCCCTTTAATAAACTGAAAGCAGAAGAAATAGTTGGTAATTTCACCTTTTTCACCAGCTCAAGAACACCCTCTGTTACTGTACTCAGATTATTTTTTGTTCTACCACTGAGTTGGAGACAGCCGTCTGACATTAACTTTTGACCAGGGTCTGAAACAAATGGAGTATCACTTTAATGATTGAAAGCCATTGCATGGAGTAATTAACCCAAGAAGGTCCCCCTATTAGTTAGATGGTATCTGTATTGTTGGTAGTTTTAGAGGATTATGGTTATCATTATTTCGCCACTCGTCCATAAATGACAGAACGTCTAAAGATAAGGGTTCCAGCTGCAAAACCAAAAGAGGGGATATAAGCTGGGAGTTCTTGTCTGTATAGGGACTTGGGTGGCGGTCAGGGAAGAGGTGGAAAATGCTGTCAGCTGGGCAAACTATAGTAGTCCAGTTGACATAAGTTACTATATTTGACTGCTCTTTTGTAAGTGAAAGGTATTTTGTTGTCGCATTCAAGTAGTATAATTATATGTATTCTTGTTATGCTTAGTGAGGGGAGGACAGCTGGTAATCTAAGTGAGACCGAATAAAGTAAAGTGTAGGCGTCGCTTACCCAGAAGTTACGAATAGTTATAATATCTATAACTGGTAATCCTAGTCATGACCTGGTAAATTGTAGGTTATTTGAATATTGTATGTAGGGAAGACTGAGGATAATAATCAATTATTGTAAGGTTTGTTACTGTTTTAACTGTGAGGGGTAACTAAAATTGGATAAAGAAAATAACGTTATTTCTGATGCGCAGTTTGGTTTCAGAAAACATGTCCACAGTTGATGCTATTTTTATATTACAGTTTTTGATAAATCGAGCACTGAAAAATAAGAAACGATTATATTGCTGCTTTGTAGACTATAAAAAGGCTTTTGATTTTATAAATAGACAAAATTTGTGGTACAAGCTAATTAAACAGGGCATAGAAGGCAAAATGTTGGCAGTTATAAGATCTTTATATGACAACGTTAAATGCTGTGTGAAATATAAGAACGTAATTTCTGAGTATTTCGTGTGTGTAAACGGCTTATTGCAAGGTGAGGTGTTATCACCAATATTATTTTCTATGTATGTAAATGATTGTGAAATGCAATTCATATCAGACAATTGTCCATATATTGAAATACAAATGTTCAACATATTTCTACTAATGTATGCTGATGACATGGTACTTCTTTCCGAGACGCCAGAAGGGTTACAGTCTATGTTAAATACCCTTGAATATTACACCACAAAATGGGATCTAACCGTTAATACAAATAAAACGAAAATAGTAGTCTTTAGAAATGGGGGTAAACTTAAAGATAACGAGAAATGGGATTATGAGTGTCACCAGTTGGAGGTAGTAGACGAATTTAACTATCTTGGATTGTTACTAAGTTATAATGGTAAATTTAATCGGGCACAGAAAAGACTGGCAGAACAAGGACGTAAAGCACAATACTGGATCATGAATATTTGTAATAAGAACTATTTTAATATTGAAACGAAGTTAGCGGTATTTGATACCTATGTAAATAGTGTTCTTAATTATGGATCGGAAGTCTGGGGTTTTCACTCAGCACACGACATTGAGAAAGTGCATATACAATTTTGTAAACATTCATTGGGTGTACATAACAGAACTTGTAATTACTTTGTTTATAGAGAATTGGGACGATTTCCACTAGCTATTATAAGAAAGCTGAGAATGTTTAAATATTGGATAAACCTTGGTAGTACCAGTAGTTGCATTCTAAAAGCTGTGTACGAGGAAATGTATGAGTATGGAGATATTTGGCTAACGAATATTAAGCAGGAATTAGATACGCTTGGGCTAAGTTATATGTGGAAATCGACCCATACCCATATCTGTTTTTATTACATAATTAAAGAAAGAATATTTGATGTATTTAAACCAAAATCCTACAGTTTAATAACAGCGTCGCCAAAAGGATCACTATATAAACACTTAATAAAGGAATATCAATTACAAACATATCTGACAAAGCCAATTGATTCACGTAATATAAAAGAAATAACGAAAATGATAATTTGTGCACACAGGATAAATATTGAAGCTGGTAGGTACAAAAATATCGAGAGAACACAGAGAGTATGTACATTATGTAATATTAATGAGATTGAGGATGAGTTTCATTTTATTCTTCAGTGTCCACGATACGAAACTTTAAGAAATACAATTATTAAGAAATACTACTCCAAGAACCCCAGTGCTTTTAAACTAATACAGCTATTGTCAACTACAAACAATAAGGAGATAAATAACCTAGGCAAATACTTACTACAGGCGAACAAAATGAGGGATATGCTATTACTACAAACAACTTAATATATCTATATTTGTGTAACCCATATTGCCGATTGTTTATATATAGATATAGATGGATTGTTTTATCGGTATATGTGTATGTATTTATGTAAGTCATTCTCCACCATTGTTCTGCACTATTGTACATAATATTGTATTTCATTGTTATAATGCTGATAAGTTGGAAAACTTAACAAAATAAAGAACTTGAACTTGATATCCCAAAGTTGCCGAGTGATTACGTTTAACGTGTGGTGCTCAGCCTAGAGGTTGTGTGACACCGGTTGTAACAGGCCATGTAAGTACTGTAACGCTTACCTGGTATTTTCCTGTCATGGACAGAACTCTCTGGCGAAGTCAGAGGTTGTGCCAACGATAGGCGTGTGTTTTAACAGTTCTCTGATGGAAGTATGCCAAAAATTATCCACATATACCCACACCTGCTATTTTATAATACATATTTGAAACTAAACTCGTGTTGTCTATCTATTGAATTTAACGTTAGTTAATACTATATATATATATATATATATATATATATATATATATATATATATATATATATATATATATATATATATATATATACAATCTTGTTGCCTGAATCCCTCTAAAGCCAAGCCACTCGGGTGGAAAGATACCCGATACAGGGAGATCTATAGGTATAGGTTGGGATATTTGGAGAAATATTCTTACACCCGTTGCGGGTTTATGATTCGGTTGCCGGGTAACTGAGTGGTGGAGCAGTTGCCGGTAACGGTGTTGGAAGCTCCGTGACAACCACCAACAGAATAAATACGGACCTGGTTATATGTTGTAGGTACCATAAACGTTCTTTTTCCAAACAAGTTTGACTTTATTTTACAACCAGACAAAGCATTATTTCTGTTTCTTACACGCCCGTTGGTGAGAACATCATTCGTTATTTTTTATAACACATACTTGTTTACACATATACCAGGGCATACATCCAATAAAAAAACAGCACCATCGAAATCGACTACACTGTGACGTATACTTAATCTGACAATCAGCAAAGGCTGTAAATAACTTTTGGTCGAAAAAGATGTTAAAATTTGCTTAAAACCTGGTTTTTGAGGATATGTAAGAAATAGAATAATACATTCGTGTCCGTTAGATACTATTTATCTTACAACTCGTTGTTTAATAACGTATCAAACTCGCTTTCGTTTGTTGGATACATTTTAAAACAAGTAGTCTGCTGTTTGATTGTGATTATTTCATGGCAGACATTTTTGATGTGGCAAATATTAGACTGAAGTTGACAGGGGAAAGCTTGTAGTTTGGAAACGTGTAACTTGTTGACATTGAAGACATTTCTGTGGTACTTCCAGCCCATTCAAAAGTAGTGTGTATGTGTGTGTGTGGGGGGGGGGGGGGGGTTAAAATGAGTGTACTCCGGCGACGTACGGTTTAGTAAGTGTGTTTGTTTAAACCAATATCCTGGCATAAAGAGCTGGACAACGGGGGTTATCCTTTTCAGGCAGGCAACTGTGTATTACAAAATCCACGAGACTACTGATGCCACTAACGCTATACAGAAACATACAGCGTAAATAATTGCGGTCAGTGGCCATCTTCAGCACTAGAGTTCACACACAGACCGTCCGTCCGCAGTCGTGTTCATGCCGCTGGGTTATATGTGCACGTCATCCTCTTATTACCCGTAAAGTCGCAGTAACACATCTAGCCCCGTGCTTATAAACCTTAAAGTCCAGATTTTAACGTCATGGCAACGCCATTCAAATAGCATTACGTTAAAGTCTGGACTTTATTAAAGTCTAGATTTTAAGTTTTATAAGCACGGGCCCAGGGCTGCGTTCAGCCAGACCGAGCAGAAAAACGTCCGCGAAATAGAGGATACTCCCCAAGTGTCTTGTGATATCATAATTTATCAGCAAGATTTAATAAAAGTACGAGACACGGGAGGGGGGGGGGGGGGGGGGGGTATTCTCTTTATGATTCTTTTCATTTGTAACAATGTCAATAATGTCATTATATTTGGCAACGGTAGACTCGTTAACTAGCAGAACGACAGTAGCGTGATGTCACTAATGATAGGTTTAGCGCTGAAACGTACACAGTGACGTAACAAAAAGAAGCGATATCTCCTAGGAGAATATCACAGGAGATATCGCAAATTATAGTGCCAGCGATATCTCCTTCAAAAGCCTTTAATGGATGATAAACTGGTTTATGCGCTTCACGTTAAACCAAATTGCTATGTGGGGAACCAATCAAATAGTTCGCGAACGTTAGCGAAACGTTCGCTGGTTGAACTTGAGGCTGGATAAAGTTACAATAAAGTGAAATGAGAACGTTGAAAAGGGGAAATACCCTCGAAAAATAGACTTGTTAGAGCTTGTCTCCATAACCGTTACTTCTCAGAGGATCGTGCGTTCTTAGAATTATGAAAAATGCTTTTTGTGATATTACAAACACTTAGAATGTATGGAAATGGATAGTCTAAACAATAAAATGCAAGTAATGTCTGATTTCAATTATTTAAAAAAACCCGGCTTTAATAGTGAACAGAAAAAGAAGTTTGTTTTGTTTAACGACACTACTAGAGCATTGATTTATTAAACATGGGCTATTGAATTTCAAACATTTGGTAATTTTGACATAGTCATAGAGAGGAAACCCGCAACATTTTTTCCATTAGTAGCAAGGGATCTTTTATATGCACTAGCACACACAGGATAGCACATACCACGGTCTTTGATATACCAGTCGTGGTGCACTGGCTGGAATGAGAAATAACCCAATGGGCCCACCGACAGGGATCCATTCCAAACCGACCGCGCACCAAGCGAGCGCTTTACCACTGGGACCCCTAATTAACAGTGGACGTCGTAGTATTTAAAACTAAAGTGAATCACTATGATATCATATAACAGACAACAACAATTGAGATGGACCTATATTTATATTTACCAACAATGGAGCTTCAGAGAATGGAACCAGACATTATTCATGGATGAATCAAGATTTTTGTGCCATTTGCAGACGGTATAATGCGTGAATGGAGAAGATGTGGAGAGTGATATCATGCATGTAACATCATAGCCCGAGTACTCTGACTGTAAGAGAGCTAGACGGACATTTGGACATAAATACGCTCTCAATAGGTTGGTCTCTGACTGTAATGAGAGCGTATTTATGTCCAAATGTCCGTCTAGCTCTCTTACAGTCAGAGTACTCGGGCTAGTAACATCATTGAACGGTGCCCGTTGTAGTGGCGGTAGAAATTCATTACGCCGAGGGGAAAAACCAAAAACAACTAATTTTCATTCAGGGAATGTTCAGCGTTACCTTTACGAAATCATCACACTGGTTGATGCAGCAGCATCCAGGCTTTTCGTTTTAACAGAACAATGAATGCTTCAGAGGAACAACATGCAGGTGCTAAACAGCCTGCAAGATTCCTCGATTGGACCCGTTGAAGTATGGGATCAGTTGGGTCATAGAGAGTGAACTCATTGGGCTCTAGTGGTGTCGTTAAAGAAAACAAACTAACTTTAATAGATGCGTATCCCGCAGCGAGTGATCGGGGGGGGGGGGGGGGGCGTACCATTAAAAAACCAAAACAAACCCTGAACCATTTGTGATGCAGTCTAACTTACTTTGTAATCATTATTGTTGAGTAGAAATCTAGACAAAATGAGGTTGGGTTTTTTCCCGCTAATTATGACCAAATGAAACTGCCATTTATTAAGCGCAAAGTTAACAATTTCTTTTCCACAAGTTATGGGCTATTACAACAGTTAAATACATTAACACAGGCGTCGGAAGCGGAGTTGGGTGCAGGGTGGTGGGGAACTGATTCCACATCTCTAAAAATTATGCATTGTCTCCCCACCTCCATTTGAAAGACGAATTAATACAGGCTCCTCCAGTTGCTGGCATCTGCCGACGCTTATTAATAATATAATATTAATATTATTTTTAAGTATGAATAATTTATTATACTTTAAATTAACCTAAACTAAAGATCTTTTGGAGAATAGACATTATCGATCTCTTTATGGATATCAGGTTTTTAGTTGCTAGGTAATCGGACGTAATTTACAGTGAAAAGGAATGTAATACATTAATACATAATGAGCTGAATCAAATCCAGTTACCAGTCACCCACTTGCAACCCGAAAAAGGTGCTCTTTTTAGTTTACAGCTGCCCCTTTTATGTCCAGCTTAATAAGACCCATTATTGATGTGCCCTGATTATTTTGGTACTGCGATCCCTTTGACCAAAGACTAGGTACAGCCCTGGTTACATTTTGTAGGTACCATGGGTGTCGCTTTCCAAACAGGTTTAACTTTATTTTACAACCAGACAAAGCATTATTTCTGTTTAAACGTTCTACTAAGACGGAGTGGGTTTACTTTTTTCCACGATGTTTTCTCTATGGATTCAAATGTTGGCATCCAGTTGTTTGGTTTCTTTTTGCCTCAGTTATACTGACGTGTTGCACTCTCAGTCCAGAAAAGTGATAACTTACGATCATTCTAGTTTCTACGGGTGTGTCGCTATGTGTAAAATGGCTCGTTTCTGCTCAACCTTCCATTTCGAGAGAGCAACTCTGCAGTGCCAGCTCGCCAACTTATCAAAAGAAAGCAAGATGGATGCTAATTCGTCCTCGGTCTTCAAACCAATTTCCAAGTGGAAAAACGGCTTAGAAGGGTCTTGTAGTGCCATCAAGTGTGCCAACAATGGGTATTGTTCTGTCACTCGAAATCATCAAGCATTGTGTGTCTCTGTGCTTGGATAAGCTAAATCTACCAAAACGCAAAACGTTAGAGGATCTAAGACTGGTTGACATTAAATCTAAGACTCGTCACGTGAGAGCCAGAAGGTCGTAAGAGGCAGATACGACCTAAAAGGTCTCTCTTGTTTGCATATTCGAAATCGCCATGCCTTATTACATATTGTCACAAAAAAATCGTAGCTGTGCCCCTAACAGCATCGCTTATACAGAAGGATTTCAATAGTCGTAAGTGAATAACAGATACGAAAATAGACTGACACATACAATCGCAACTTACCTCCGATTTGATTGCTGTATATAATTTGAACATAACTGGTCGTATGTGGTAGATACTCCCTTTTTAAAGGCAGTTCATTAAATAATTATGTTTGACGTGGCAAATACGACCCTGATGCATTCTCTGCTATCTACTTGTGACACAAATTACAAATTCTAAGTACAATAAAGCATACATTATGTAAAAAAATGTATGTGCTTGAATCCTAAAAAATAATATGACTTTTGCCGTTGTGAGAGCCACGTATGTCACATCTTCATAAATCAAGGCTAATATTCGTTCCTCGTATTCCTGAATACGAGGAACGAATATTAGCCTTGATTTATGAAGATGCATATGTCATGGATAAAGGTTTGATACTGCATGCAATGAACAATTTGGAACAAACAAGAATCGTGTCTGTAAACATACATAGGAATTACAGTAACATTAATGTTTGTATGGTGTGCTTTTTTATGTGCATCATAATTATATGAATAAACATCATTTGGTGAATATTCTTGAAAAAAAAACCCTCTATTTTGAAGTGCTTTTTATCGAAGCAAAGTTTCCAACATCTAGTTTGTATCTGTAGATACCATTTTAATTCATAATAATGTTGTATGTGGTAGATACGACCAACGTACAAGCATAATACCACTGATTTGCATGTATTTACTTATATGTTACGGTGATCTAGTTCTGTCTTTCAGCGGCCTTTGTAGATATACATGTAAACATTATGGAGTAACGACACTGCACATACAAACACAACAGTAATTTACCCATACCAGGACCAATCCCAGAAACAAAAGACAGTGTATTCAGACGTAAAGTTAAAGGCGAATGAAGCGAATCTGTGAATTTTAATTAACTTTACAGTTAAGGGATATTTGCAACAGAATGATGATCAAGCAAAAACATAGCAACAGAAACAAACGGAAGGAATTTAAACGTGCAAGAAAACAAACTAAAGAGTTTTTGGATTCTGACGATATTGAAACCTTGTCAACCGACACACACTACAGCACTTGGGAGAGAACAGAGATTGGGCATGACATAGAACACACGACATAACCTGAACATAACGTAGCACTCACATAAGAAACTAAACATTATATAGCACAAACAGAACATTAGCATAACATAGCACACACACACACACACACACACACACACACACACACACACACACCAGAACATGACGCAGCACACACAACAGAACCTGAACATGACATAGCAAACACAACAGAACCAGAATATGACATAGCAAACACAACAGGACATGAACAGAACATGACACACACGACAGAACCTGAACATAACCTAGCATACACAACAGAACCTGAACATGACATATAGCATACACGACTAAGCTTGGCATATAAATCGGAACAAAAACTGAACATAACATTGCAAAAAGAACAGAAGCTGAACATAACATTGCAAAAAGAACAGAAGCTGAACATGACAAAATAATCACCACAGGAAAAGAACGTGACATAGCACTCGCGACAGAACCTGGACTTGATGTGGTACACACAACAGAACCTAAACATGACATAGCACACACAAAATAACCTAAACGTGACATAGCACTCACAACAGAACCTGGACATGATAAGAATACTCACAACAGAAACTGAACATGATAGGGTACACACAACAGAACCTGAACATGACGTGACACACAAAATAACCTAAACGTGACATAGCACTCACAACAGAACCTGAACAAGAACATGACAGAACACGTATACAACAGACCATGATCATGACATAGCACACGCAAGAGAACTTGAACATGACATGTCACTCACAACAGACTAGCACACACAACAGAATCCAGAGGATCACTGGACACACAACATACCTTGGAAAGATCACTTAAGAAGACTGCACTCAACATAGCCTGGAGAGATCACTGAACACATATCATAACCTGGACAGATCACTGAACACACACAATAGAACCTGGAGAGATCACTGAACACAGAACAGAACATGGAGAGATTACTGAACATTCAACAGAACATGGACAAATCACTGCACATATAAAAAAATCTGGAGAGATCACTGAACACAAACATAATCTGGAGAGATCACTGGACACACAACAGAACCTTGTGAGATCAATGGACACGCCACAGCCATCAAACGCACAACAGAACCAGGAGACAGCACTGAACACAACAGAACCCAGAGAGTACACCCAACACACATTAGAAGCTGGAGGGATCACGGGACACTCAACAGAACCTGGAGCGGACCCTGCATACTCAACAGGCCCTGGACATGGTATAGTGTCCACTGCTTCAGTATTTGATATTCAGTGCACATCTTCATTGGAAATGTAAAGCCTATATCTTTGGAATGGGCTTCACTTGAACCCGGTGTATCCCAAACCAATGACACGCTAAACATAGTTTCTTCCTTAAAGGATGTCAACTTCAGTTTGCTTAACCATTCCGGTTTGTCTGATGCACTAGCTGATAAACCAGGTATTCTTGAAACTAGTGAAGTACGCCTTAAGGCAGAAAAACCAAGGACATTATCTGCAAAGGACTCCCATGGTCCCACAAAGACAGAACGTGTCATACACGACCTCAGATTTCCTAATGACTCATCAAGAAGAAATACGTGCCTCCAAAAAAGGTTTTGTACGGACAAGTGATACGATTCTGATTCACCATCATCAAAAAACGAACATGGACCATTATCACCAGATACGGTCACACACAAGCAGGGTTGGGACAAAGAAAAAAAGGATTTCACGAGCCAGAGTACTTTTTTCCCCTTTATTATTAACAAAAGTAAAATAACTTTTTTTCACATATTTTTTTCAACCGGTGATTTTATTAGTAAGTACTGTTAATGTTTTCCTTTTTGAATGTTTGATCCTAGATGGTTTCTATTTACAAGCCTTCTCCTTTTTTAAAAATTAACATGTGGTTTGCAAAACTGAAATGTTTTAGAAGTGATGGTTCTTTCGGAATAAAGATTCAAATTTAACTTGATATAGGCTACTATTGGTAAATGACGCATTTAATTCAATAATGAGTCATTGTCGTAGCTACCACTGTTTATGCAAATAACTAAAACACCTAACATTTTTCTTTGAGCGACCATTTTGGTGGCCATCTTGGATTCAAATGATGGTTTTTATGTCCTAGTTAGCAAGACGTTATTATAAATTATTACCATAATCTGGTCCAATAAAGTCCAATCTTGTTTTGGCGTAAGTGAGAAATAGCAATTTATATGTTTTGGCAGATAATGCTATATAGTTACCATGACCTTGGAACGACCTTGACCTTTAACAGTGGGCATCCCCTCTCAGATATTCTTTATGATCTTAAAGTACAATTGTGCCCAGTTAAGTGCTTTAAATGTGCATTTACTGAGTCTAATTTGTCCTTTGAACTTGACCTCTATATATAGGGTAGGCCCCTCACAAAACAATTGTAAGATCCTAAGGTACAATTGCCACATTTGATGATTTGGGCCAACATGTTTCAATATGGCACAAATTTGGACTTAAGCCACCGCACTTTAAGTGCTGATAGGTCGAATATGTCCTGGGTCAACTATAAGGCTTCGCTCGAACCTAATTATCGGTCTCATCAATTAAAATGTATTTATCAGCTATTGATAGCTTACCTAATCTTACCTGTGACCAACTAGACTCCATTAGTTCTTAGATAACACAAGTCAAATAAAACAGTAGACATGTATCATTAGGAGGAATGAATTAATGAATGAATGTTTAATGACGCCCCAGCACAAAAAATACATCGGTTATTCGGTGTCCATTAGGAGGAACGAAGGGTTGAGGTTGTTGTGGTAATTTTATTTATGTGCCTCTATCCATACATGGTCCAGGCACATCTATCCCATGTCCAGTCTCTGGCAAGGTCAGTGGCTGAGCATGTGACAGAAGGGTAATTAGATTGAGGGTTAATTTGAAATCAATTTATAATGGAGCGGGCATTTTGGCGGTGTCAGCCAAAAATAAAATTAATATTACAATTTTACAGTTATTTAAGGCACTAATTTTTATGGGCAGTCACACAAACAAAGAAAGAAACAAACAAACACAAAATTGGAGGAATTAAGTCAAGATCATTGAAATCTATATCAAAATGGTCTATTTCTAAATGTTTCTTGTATAAAATAAATAATAATAATAAAACAAATAATAATAATATTTATTTACAGATTGTCGAAAGTTACTGTAATCACTGTCATTCACCAAATGCAAATTAAAGCTAAATTTGGCAAATATAATTAATTACTATTTTGCCAAAAAGCTAATTCCTTAGAGCTGTAAATCTGTTTTATTTTGCTCGGCTAACTGAAACAGTTAGCCAAAAGTGCAATTTGCCTTCCAGATTTTCTAACCAAATTGCCAATAATATTTTAAATGCTTCCCCAACTCAGACAATAATGCATTGCTCCCTATGTATCATATTTAAATCCACCATATCCAAAACTAGTCGTCACATGTTAATATTTGGACTGTGCAATGCAGACACTGTCACTATCCTGCGTCAACATCCTCGTCTTCTGCTTCCTGCCCGTCCAGCAGTCGGAACGACTTGTACACTTTATGCTGACGAGCATTTCTCAGTTTTTTTAAGGTCGTTCGCATACTGTTGTTCACAAAGCAGCTGTCGTTTCTGCTCCTCCTGCTGATGCAACACTCGGGTTTTCTGAATTAGCCCTAGCAGTTCGCGTCTTAACTGTCTGTTTTCTACTTTGATTCGGTTTGTGTGGTCTATCAAACACTGTAATGCCTCCTTAGGGTAAAAGAAAAAGACAAATTTAAACATGATATATGGTGCCAATAATTGTTTTAAAGCAATTTTGACCAATAAAAGAGACAAAAGTATCCTATGGTAACTTCACAGGTCTCATTTAGTCATTTACAAATAAAGGAAAGGAATGTTGGTTCTAATGACACCTCAGCACATATTTTTAACAAGTAGCCATGAGGTATTTAACATACACATAGTCGAAAGGAGAAGAACAACACATACTACAGCCTTTGAGCAATAGTTTTAATAGAAAAACATTTAATGGGTATATTCATTGAGGAGAATCAATCCTACAGTCCATTTCACCAAGTTTAAAAAGAAATGATCTCATACTTTCAAAGAATAAAAGATATGTCCTGTGGAACATTATTTTTAAACACAAAAGGAGACACACAGCACTATCAAAATAATTGATTTATTATCTTAAGATTTCACACAAAGAATTTGAGTTTTTAAAACATTTTAATAATATTTCCTATTACCAGTAGTATTGTCTATTTGAACATACCTTGTTTGCCTTTGTTTCCAGTGAGTGTATTCTGTTCTCTGAATCACTCTGAAACTCGTTTCTGCTTCAAAAAGTCAGACTTGAGTTGCTGGATGGCCTCAGAATGTTTGGCTCTCATTTGCTTTACTTCCTTCTCCAAGTCTCTGATCTTGGTCAACTGTACGGTTTGCAAGTCCTGGTGAAACAAATTTGAAAAAGATAATTGAATTTAGTGAAAAGGGAATGTTGAAAATTGACATTGACAATCTATCTTAAGTTAGGTCATTATTGGCATCTTCTTTGTGATCTTTTTGCATTTTTTCGGCTATACGTATTACATTTAGAATTAGTTAGGCATTCTTTAATTTTATTTTACACTTAACAGAACCTAATATTTTATTTTGTATATAAATATTGACATTTTAAAAATATTCATTGAAAGTGGTTGTAGCATAATTGATGTATAAAATTGGTGGGTGCTATAATGCTACTAAAACCCATTCTACATACTCCTTGTATCATTCAATGGCAGAGACAATTTATGAAAAATAATTTTAACAAGCATTTTGAGTACTGCTAAAGTAATACATGTTCCCTACAGGGCTCAACAATTTTTCGTATCTTCTAAATTCAAGGGCCATAACTCTGAAAGGTGGGTAAATCACCAGTAATCTTCAACTTGGTCTGTAAAGCTATATACAAATGATAAAGCTCAACAATTTTTCACATCTCTTAAGTTCAAGGGCCATAACTCCGTTAAAAATGGGTAAATCACCATGAAAGTCAAACTTGGTCTGTAACAGTATGTGATAAACCTATAACAAAAACCATCTAGAAAACATGGGACAGACAGACGGACTGACAGACAGACAGAAGGACGGAGATGAAACCTACAGTCCCCTCCGGTTGGACCAGTAGGGGACTAATAAAACTTGTCACAAACATAACTGGTAACCAGCCAATTTGGCCACTAAATGGGTGATTGATGCAATGTATAGCTTCATCAATTGTGCTAAAATGTAATGTACTAAATAGCATAATATATAAAAGGTGATGTGATTAATTTTTGCTCAATACAGTATTAACATAACCTGAGGTCTCACTACACAGATGTCATCTGCCATTGAAACCCATGTTAAATTGCCCAACTTCATATGAAGGTTGCTAATAGAACGGGTTCTCGTTGGCACTAACAACATACACCATTGCGAACATACATTATGTAAGCAATTATTTTCACTCCAAAATTGAGAACCTTTCAGTTTCAGTTTTTTCCCATATGACCGCATCTGGCTGTAGTACCGGTCCGAATAGGTGGTTCATTAACCGATTCACTCCCGCTGTCTCTTGCACTATGCACCCATGTCCCAAAAGGTCAATGCACAATATTACAAAATAACATGGGCAAAATACAACCAGAAGGCTTACCATTAAACATACATATTGTTTTAATTCTTCCCAAATTCCTAGAAGTAAATATGTGAACCACAACATATGTCACAATTAGGAACTATAGTGGACCGCCATCAATGAACTCTAACCCGGAAGTGATTTGTGTAGTGAGACCGGAGGTCAAACCATCCAACACAGCTCACCTTATATTCTTGAAGGTCATTCAACTCCTGTGTTGTTTTCGCTAGCAGGTGCTCCTTTTCTAACAGAAGATTCTCTAGTGCTGAAACATGTAACAGGACAACAATATAACACTAAAAATGTAACATGGTCGAATCATCTTTAATGTGTGCAATAGTCAAATACAATAGTGACATTACAAACCAATATTTGGAATGGAGAGGGATTTGTAGAATGACATTCAAGCATTGTTTAATCAGAAGGAAGGCGGAACAATTTTATTTAATGATGCACTTAACATTTATTTATGATTTTATGGTATCAGATACAATGTATATTATGGTTAATGACCACACAGATAAGAGACAAAACCTGCTTCTGCCATGCCATGGGCAACTCTTTTCAATTAGCAGCAAAAGATATTTACATACACCATCCCACAGACAGGATAGTACATACTAAGGCCTTTGTTACACCAGTTGTGGAGAACTGACTAAGACTGATTGCACAACTGGCAAGCACTTTACCACTGGGCTATATCCCGTCCCTACTGTTTAATCAAAGGCTATTAGGTGCCAATCATATAGTAATTGCACTTGTAATAAAAAGGACGACACATACCAAAACCGTTGATTTGTCTTTTGGAAAAAAGGTTGGAATGTTCAGGAAAACACCCAAATGGGTCGATAGAGGTGAAAAGATATTGAAATGCATCTCAACTAAGGTAAGTACTCTAATAACTGGGCTGCAATTACCTCCCAGTGAGACCTTTCTCCTTTAATTTTAAAATTACACTTTAAACTTTTTAATTTAATTTCAGTGCTACATTTTGCTTATCACATTTCATTAAATCCTCTTAAGATAAAAGTGTCTTTCAAGTTCACTCGCACGTACCAGTGGCATGACAGCAGTATATACACCATTATACCCATTCTTTATGTCTGTGACAAGACATTTCTTAACACTATCATTTTTGCTTTGTAAAGAATAAATATCAAATACCTTACCATAATTTCATTTCAAATCTTAGATTCTATGTTTTATACGCTGATCAAAAATATTCTCACTTATGTTAATATTTTCCAGCATTTTAATGACCGACAGGTCACCAGAGTAGGGTGGGCATCAAACGGAGACATTCCGTGTTTACTGAATGTACCTTTTTTCTTGTCATCAAAATCTTCTTCCATCATCTGTTTTTGGATCTGAATATTTCGTATCTCCTGCTTGTTATGATCACTCAGAGTAATAATAGTTGTCTGACGTTTACTTGTCTTCTTCTCTATGAAGCTCATGTATTCATGCTGAAACAATAATTAATTTGTCATACATTCATATCCATAGTAAAAAATATGTATCGATTGAAAAAGATCCTCGGATCGGGCTGTCTTTGCTCCCTTGCTGCTTTGTGTGTGTGAGCCCCTTCTTCTCCATCCCCTACCCTCTTCCTGGCCATCACCAAAAAAAAAAAAAGTCATGGAAAAAAATGTAGTCTCCACAACATTTTGGCAGTTACTGTGTAAGAGATAAGTTTCAGTTCTCAATACTTGCAGCTCGATGCACGATCAGTCTAGGATCAATCCCCGTCGGTGGACCTACTTGGGCTATTTCTCACTGCAGCCAGTGCACCACGACTGGTATATCAAAAGCCATGGTATGTACTACCCTGTCTGTGGGATGGTGCATATAAAGATCCCTTGCTGTTAATCGAAAAGAGTAGCCCATCAAGTGGTGACAGCGGGTTTCCTCTCTCAATATCTGTGTGGTCCTTAACCATATGTCTGATGCCATATAACCGTAAATACAATGTGTTGAGTGCGTCGTTAAATAAAACATTTATTTCTTTCAATACATACATGTAATGAAGGAAAGTGACATAGAAAATTGAATGTTCCATGGCAGTAATAAATGCTGCAGAGAATGGGAAACACCACTGCATTGCTGATTGTCATGGTTAATTGCCAGAGTTGTCAGTCTCACGACCCATCACATCTCAAGCAAGCACTCTTTGTCAGTGAACTACATTCCAGGACAACCGGGCGGGACGTAGCCCAGTGGTAAAGCGCTCGCTTAATGCGCGGTCAGTCTAGGATCGATCCCTGTTGGTGGACCCATTGAGCTTTTTCTCGTTCCAACAGGTGCACCATGACTGGTATATCAAAAGCTGTGGTATGTGCTATCCTGTCTGTGGGAAGGTGCATATAAAAGATTCCTTGCTACTAATGGAAATATGTAGCGGGTTTCCTCTTAATTTTGTTTTCGCCTGTGGCGATATTAATTGTGTGATATTAATTGTGTTAGAGGGCCATGTGCAGTTTCATTGCACTTATCCAGGTGGGCAACTTGTTATGTAATACTTCTGCGCGACGGTCCTCGAGCTGTAGCCTAATACACACCCAGCCCAGGTGCGGAGGCCATGTGGCCAGTAGTTACGTAATACCTCCGCGAGTGCGGTTTTTTACAACCGTGATTTGGCGACGATGGCGACAGTAAGTCTGACGATCAGAGAAAAATATACCGACTCTGGGAGAGGTGGAATATCAGATGATAGGTGAGGTACCGCGTTGTACCCCCAGGCGATATTCGCTGTCTCTGAGAGTTTTGAATAAATAGCTAGGATTTAGAGATATCGAGGAGAACCATTTAGGAAGGTATCCCGGGGGAACGTTGTCCGTCCGGACTGGTAATTATATATTATTTCTGCTCTGTTGTATAACCTTGATGTGATTGATGTGACTTTAAATATTTTAATACTGTATTATACCAATATTCTTTAGACAGTGTCTTCGGTCATCTGACGAAGTAAATCGTAGTCTTACTGTTCTATATTTATACGAGTATTTGGTAATATAAAGCTTAGCCAGTCATCCTAGAGGACCTAGGTAAACTGTAGGTTATTGTCTTTATTGTGATAGGTACCAGTATTAATTCTGTGTTACAAGGTTACTGAATGAGTAGTTAGGGTTAATTAAAAATTAACCAGTTAGGAATAGTGTTGTAATTCCTTTATTAATTAAGTTCCCCTGGAAGCGGTTCTCCATTATTGCACGTGTGTGTGTTAGCGTTTTTCAATTATCACACGTGTGGGTGTTGTGTCACGGTGAAGTGATTAGCATATTGTGTAAACTAGACACCTAGAGATTAACTAATTAAGTGATCAGTTCTGGGTTGTTATTATTGTTGTTATTAATTAACTACTGCGGCAGTTCATTTGTCAGCGTAGGTTAATACAAATTCCAAAGTGTATTGTGTTTTGTTGTGTTTTCTAGTGAACAAAACGTGCTATAATAATATATACTTTATATAAGATCGTATCTCTGATCATACCTAGACGAGCCACGCGGTTTTGAACTGACCGTTACAGAGAGATCTAATAGATATACAGTTAGGAGAGAGATTTGGATAATCGTGTTTTATTCAGTTACGGGTATTATAGGATCCCCGTGACAGTCGGAATATCCAAATGTTTGATATCTAATAGCCGATGATTAATAAATCAATGTGCTCTAGTGGTGTCATTAAACAAAATGAACATTCCAGGACAAATGACTAGGGAATTGTACATCTGAAAGGTCATATAGACCACTAATTTATACTGTTGTACAGAACTGCTAGACCTGCTTATTATAAGAATGTACAGAAACAAATTGTTTGTATAGTAACACTTTGTTAATTTGTTCCAAGGGGCGGGGTGTAGGTCTGCTGCTCAGTCATAAAGCACTTGTCTGAAGTATGATGGGTCACAGGATCGACCCCCTTTTGATGGATTCAGGTTTTTTCACATCCCAACTGGAACCCCATGACTGGTCCATCAAAGGCTGTGGTGTTACTTTTTTGTCTCTGGGAAAGTGCACATAAAAGATCCCTTGCTGTGTTTCAGTTACTTTCCTGTCCTGAACGAAAGAGCCGGCATAGGCCGACACCTGCGCCCATGACAAGACATGCGCTACAACAGCTTACTCTGAATGTGCACGTTAAGCCCTATAACCTGACCTAACCTGACCTGTGTTTCATAATGAGTAGCCCGTGTTGTGGTAGTGGGGTTTTCTCCCATCCCTAGCCATGCAAGACAGGCGTATTCCGTGACGTCAGCCCATGCGGAATAAATTGGTCTTGCATGACCACGTGACTTCTGTTGTTTGAGCTGATATTAACATTGGGCAACCATAGGTACTTGATGACAGGATAATAAAACCATTTCCCAATGACACTGGTACATGATACGGTGGTTACTGCATTGAGTTAGTCACTCACCGAGATTGAATGCCCAATGTCCGATAAACATTCAGTACTATTTTTGTTTTGTTTTATTTTGTTTTAACAGCACCCTATCCTAAGCATTTTGATTCGCGTTTTATTCCCGACCAGGACGAAGGGAGGATTTTACCCAGCCCATAATGCAAATTTTAAAACACGAAACTACATGACAGAAATGTAAAAATAAGTAAAAAAAATACTTTTACAGCTTAATTTGTATCATATGCTTCTTGAAAAATACCGTATGAGGTTGATATAATCAGGTATTAAAAACACTTCATCAGGACCATTATACATGTGTATATCCGACTTTGAAAATGTAAGTTTTTTTTAATTACTTTGTATAATATGTACATTTGACATTTTATTGCAACTTCATAAACCAGTTTAGAGATTTAAAAAGATTAATTAATTATTTTTCAATTATTTCAAGTCAGTTTTCACATTTATATTTTTGCGTTTAGTGTTGGGAAAACGCTTGTTAAGCCTTGTAACAATATAGGCTACGTGTTAGTGGTTGGGACGCTAATTTATGGAAATGAAATAAGCTTTGATAATTATTTCAAATATTAATCATATTTAAACATTCATGATACAATTATACTACTTGTATTATTATTATTATTATTATTATTATTATTATTATTATCTTTCTTCTTTTTTTTCTCTTTCTCTTTGACCATAGCAATATTTTCAGGGTATGTAGGCTAGTGCGCGCCTTAGAGGGTTCTTTTGAGGGGTATATTGTGGTATACTGAAAATATTTAAATTATCCTGTCATCAAGTGCCTATGTGGGCGACGTCACGTAGACGGCAAAATAATGCAAGAAATACTTTTTATATTTCATAAAAACAAGGAAACCTGCTATTGTAATAAAATTATACTATCATTTTCAGTATAAACCATTTTTTGGTACGATCTTTTCAATGGTTCTGTTTGTTTTATTGTAAGATAAAAAATTAAAATGTAGATTTTTCACGTTTTCCCAAAATGCTTGTTTTTCATCTACTGGATGGGAGAAAAATAATCCTCCATTATGTATGGCAAGCCTCGTCCCTGACAACATATTATGTACCCTCGGGTGGAATAGCCCTGTCCCACATGGACACATATGAAGGATCCTTTTATTCTCATTTCGTTTTTGACCAACTGTTGAAGTAACCATCTGTTAGACCCCAACTATTGAATTCCTTGTCTTCCTTTCTTTTTATTCTAATGTATTTCTTTTCTATACATCAGGACATATCAAACACACTGGAAAAGCTTTCCAGTCGTCAGATTGTTGCTGGAACTATTACATTTGAATCTAACAGCAGCCAGTTGGAGCTCATGTCCACCAATCAAAACCTTACTTGCAGAATCATACCAGTTATATGAAAATAATTTGAACACATTCCGAATTATCCTGAGGGTATACGACATGTTTCATGTGAATTACGAATGCCTTATTTAGACCAGTAGAACTAATTTTAATAAGATTGCTAACAACACTGCGTAGTCTCCAATATCCAAGTAACATTTCGTCTGTAAATAATAATTTAAATATTGACCAATCACACTTCGCCTTTTATAACGTTATTTTGGGAGCATACAAATTCTAAAAATATCGGGCGAGTCTATTTTAGTGGCCGCAGTACAGCGAACCATACCAATACGTACGGGATGGGTTATCAGTCTTCAATTTTACATTAAAAAATATTTATTTATTTATTAAAAACCCCCAACTAAATCAGTCTTCAGTTTTACATTACAAATTATTTATTTTATAAAATAAAACATGTTTTAAGGCATTCGTAATTCACACAAAACATGTCGTATACCCTCAGGATAATTCGGAATGTTTTCAAATTATTTTTAAATCACTGGCATGATTCTGCAAGTAAGGTTTTGATTGGTGGACATGAGCTCCAACTTTCTGCGGTTAGATCCACATGTAATAGTGGTGCTAATTTTAATTAGATTGAGTATACGGAAAATACCGCTCAATATCATGCATTTAAAGCTGAGTATATGGAAAATACTGCTCAGTATCGGTATTGGTATTGTATCAATACCGAATACATGTATATTCCATCACGAACATTTGTTACAATTTCTTCGTGATATTCCAAATGTTTATTTTCTCTATCTGTGATATTTGTATTTTTTGCACAGTTCTTTACACTGTGTTTTAATTTACCTCTTGCATTTTAATATTGATGTTGATCATCACTTTATTTTCGCACGTTCCATAGTTTGACACCCAATAGCCGATGTATTTTTCGTGCTGGGATATCGTTAAGTATCTATTCTATTCTATTCTATTCAATACTGAATACCGTACCGATACTGAGGTAAATCACCCCAAATATATCGATACCAAACCTGAAATTTTCATACTGCTCAGCTCTACATAAATACAAAATACAAAAGATTGAGTACTGCAAATTTTCCAGAATATATCCAGTAACTTACAGGACTGAGCACTGTTTTAAGGTTTTACGGTAAAATATCTTTGTTTTCCCTTTATTGTATCTTATTAATTGCTTTTTGTCTGGGGGTTTGTTTTGGGGGTGGGTGTTGTAAGTTTGAAAAGTCAGTCTTGATCAAATAATGTAGTGCAATAACTGACTGCCTTTATAAGATGCAACATCATCCAAACTAAGTTATTTGTTACAATAAAAAACAAGGTTTGAGGAAGATTTTTTTTTTAAATATAAATATTGACATTATATTTTTCACTATAGGAACTGCAAACATATACTTGATGTTACTATGAACGTATTTATTAAGTATAAGCTTATACATGTACTTAGCAAAAAGGAAAATTTTGCAGGGTTGGTGGGGGGGGGGGGATAAAAAAAAGTGGGATTTTAAATTATAAGTTATGCAAATAGATATTGTAGGACAAAAAGCATGTTTTTTTCTCCTTTGTAAAAAGTTTTCTACAGATTTTCGTTATGTTCAGTCCAAAAACTTTGAATTCAATCTTTATCTGTATGTATGAACATCTTTGAGATATTTTTAATGTTGTGGAAATGAAATTTTCATATTGCATGTCCTTTCTGGAACAGTGTGTCTGTTTTTCCATATCAGTGAATTTTTATCACATTGGGGATTTTATGCTAAAAATAATGAATAAAAAAATAAATAATCAAAACAAAAATCGCCATATCCTTTCATACTAAAAGGAACATCATGTCAACTTTTATTGTGTGTATCAAACATACAAATGGATACAGGTATGGGACAAAATAGAGGCTGTTAAAAATACTATTAAATTACGTTTCGGTAACTGTCGTAAGCTGCTGAAGTTTTTTGTCAGTTGCTTTTTCATATACACAATGCGGCTTGTTTCCTTTGATGTCCAGTGCGCAGACTGATGATTATTTTTGTGTGAAAAAAGTGTGCATTTCAAAATAGAGGAGATAGGTGCAGGAAAATATAGTAGGGTGCGGGAAAATGAAGAGGGTCGCAGAAAAATAAAGGAGTTTGACAGAACGTGAAAGGAGGGCGGCAAAATGCAATAACGGTAAAGGGCCGCCCCGCTTAAATGGAACAGTAAGAACACAGACCGCAAGTGACACCTTCTCTAACAGGAGCGAGATGTAGCCCAGTGGTAAAGCGCTCGCTTGATGTACGGTCGGTTTGTGATCGATCCCAGTCAGTGGGCCCATACTGCGCTATTTCTTGCTCCAGCCAGTGCACCATGGCTGGTATATCACAGGCCGTAGTATGTGCTATCCTGTTTGTGGGATGGTGCATATAAAATATCCCTTGCTGCTAATCGAAAAGAGTAGCCCATGAAGTGGCGACAGCGGGTTTCCTCCCTCAATATCTGTGTGGTCCTTAACCATATGTCCAACGCCATATAACCATAAATAAAATGTGTTGAGTGCGTCATTAAATAAAACATTTCCTTCCTTCTGTAACAACCACCTTTCTATAATAAACACACATATTAACATACTTTTAGCAAGATATTGAAATGTATTCAAAGGCAGCCTGCATTATGTGTATGCAGAAATAAGAGCTTAGAAAGTGTTACATATTTGTCTGCACCTTTCATTTGTGTATTTTGTTCACACACATGCCAGTTTTGATATTTTCAATAATCACTTTGTTGTGGCTGCTTTAACTTGCAAAATTGAAATATTTTGATAAATTTGTGTTTAAAAAACATTTTTTAATGTGTATAATATTACAGGAAATAGATTTAATCAGGAATTATGTTTTATTCTTGAAAATATTATGAATTATGTGTCATGTCTGTTTCATTCAGGAAGTATACATAATTACTAAAAAAAATAGGAATTATTTTTTAAAAATAGATTTTAAGGAATGAAATCATACCTATTTCATGAAATCATTGTGATAGGCAATGTGAGTAAACGAACAATTATATTATGTGCTGTTTAATAATTTAGTATAAAGAGTTTGGGTAATCGGTGGGACATTATAAAACATGTGACAACATGCAACAATAACATTAATGACCACCTAGTGTGATATTTTTTATTTCACACACACACACACACACACACACACACACACACACACACGTCTCTAAAATTCCAAATCTAGTTTGTGTATGAACAATTGATTTGTACATACATATATCTGCATCAATTTAAACTGTCCTATATAAGACATACTTTTACTATGCTTAAAACTGCATCACTGCTACAGTGTTAAAAGTCTGTTTTGATGAACTATGCTAGTAAATAATGAAACTTGCTTCACTTTTCATAAACACGCAAATGTATATATATTATGAAATTTTAAAGAAATGAAAAACAAATTCAGTTAAGGGATAGTATTTAGGCATTGGTAGGGTGGATTTGAGGTCTATAAGCATGGGCGGATCCAAGGGGGGGGGGGGGGGACCAGGGGGACGCGTCCCCCCAAAAAATTGTTCAAGTGCCCTCAAAATGTCCAAGTGCCCTTTTTGTTTGTAGAATTTTTTTTTTTTTTAAGTAAACAATAATTATATTGTAGATAAATGAAATCAAGATTTTCGTGTACATGCGCAAGCTTGCAGATATGTGTCTGTGTTATTGAGTCTCAGTGGGGCCCCATTGAGGTTCTAACGCGAGTGACGCCAATTTACTTCATTATTGCTAGTATATTATGACGTAGAACTGTAGGAATTCATATTAATTGTAAATATCAAAACTTGTAGTAAGGTGCCCTTTTGACGAGTCAATGTGCCCTTCTTTTTTGGTCCCCCCCTAAAAATATTTCCTGGATCCGCCCATGATAAGAGTGGGTTTAGTTTGAGGGGTGGGGAGTAGGGGTGAATTAATTAACAGATATGAATTAATAGTACCAGTAGATGAAACCATAAACAGGGAAAAGAACTGGAATGGATTTAAGATATGCTTATTTTATCGGTGTTCGAAATAAGCATTTGTCCGTTTGTCCTGACAAGTAAAAAGCTGCTTGGATAAACAAAATGTATCTCAATGGTTGTCCAGTGGACAAGTAAAAATTTTCATTGTTCATTGCACTTTCATTTTGAGCAATCAAAAACATCATCCTTGTACGCGAATAAAACAAAACATTTATTTGGACAAGTGAAAATATTGGTGGACAATTGGTGGACAAGTGAAAATATTGGTGTTCAAGTAGATTTCTAGGTGAAGAATTCTGCTTATTTCTATCACTGTTAATGTGCAGCTCAAGTGTTGTTTTTGCAAAAAGCCTGATGTTTTCTTTTGTTGCTTTTTTTCTTGCAGAAAGCACACCGCCACAACCTGCTGCATAAACGGCACTGATTTGTACACGGACCACCACTTCTGATTTTTACAAGATGTTTATCTTTAATGTTTATATCAACTTAGTTTTTGTTATTCATTGGTTTCTGCCTTTTTATGTTTGTTTATGTATGTTACTACTTTTTTTTTATTTGTCGTTTTCTGCTGTTTTTATTTGTTGTTTTTTACTTTTTTGTTTGTTTTTTTGTATGTTAGTATTTGTTATTTGTTGTTTTCTTCCTTTTTTCTTTTTGGTATGTTTTACAAATTACAAATGTACAATACATTTTGTTTCCATTGATTCAGATGTTTTGTCACTGTGTTAGCACAAGTTGTTACAGATGTTTTGTCACTGTGTTAGCACAAACTGTTACAGATGTTTTGTCACTGTGTTAGCACAAGTTGTTACAGATGTTTTGTCACTGTGTTAGCACAAGCTGTTACAGATGTTTTGTCACTGTGTTGGCACAAGTTGTTACAGATGTTTTGTCACTGTGTTAGCACAAGTTGTTACAGAATTAAGACAGCAATCGTACATAATTATTATGCATGATATGGCTAGGGATGTTCCAGAAATCATATAAAATAATATTAATATTAATAATAATAATAATAATAATAATATTAAAATAACCGAGAACATAAAAATGTATTACAAAAAAGAAAAGAAATTGAATTAATTAAAATGAAATGAAATGAATTAATTAAATTAAATTAAATTAAATTAAATTAAATACTTTTTTATAATACTAATACAAAATAAATGGCACCATTTTCTTCATTTAAAAAAAAATCCTACATATTCACCATCAATATTTTGTTTTAGGTTCCACCTTTCCATCCCGTCTTTTTTTAGAGGAACTCTGTAACAGTTCCTAGAGAAACACTGTCTAGCTGAATTTCAGGCTGTACAAGTATTTCTCACATGGTGCAGGCAGGAGGCACCATTATGGCGTAACGCAGAATAACCAAATATGTTTGACGTCCAATAGCCGATGTGTTCTGTGGTGTTGTTAAAGTAAAGAAATGTCTTAAAGTAACAAGCAAATATCAGCTGACACAAGGTCGGGGTGTTACAGTCTACAGTGTTAGGTCTGGTAGGTCCTCCCCTTTCAACAATTTTTTTTTTTTAATTGGGATCCCTTGTGGTCAAATCTATAGTATTTATAGTGGTGCTTGGGAGGGGGAGGGGGGGGGGGGGGGTTCTTTTGTAATGCGCAAAGCAATTGTGTAAATCAAAAAGCTATTGTTCAGACTTTTTCGGGGGTTCCATCACTTGCCCATCCCCTAGACACGGCCCTGAATGTCCAAAATATGTTAACATTGCTTGGACATATCAAGTCGATGGTCAATAACATATTATTTTTGAAATATAATATATGTTTGCACGTGCTGTTGTAGTATTGTGTAAACCACATAAAATACAAGTATAGAAGGGTATATAAGTTAACAGAAAATGTATTACTGGACATTGTTATTTGAGTAATAAGGTTCAACGCATTTATTAACTCTTTAACACTGAAAACAATTTATTCCCATGCCATTCATTATCAGTCACTATCAAACAACCTATCAATTGAACAAATATAAACGTGTATTACACAACACGGACAATCAATATAAAACCATATAATATACACCTACATACGAAGCCAGAGGTGGGTGTGGGGTTTGGCAAAGGGCCACGCCCCCACCAATCGCGGGTATACAATATTCTGGCCACGTGTGTGTGCAACATGTCACAATGAACATCACGAGATTAAGACCTCACCCCAAACCCCCTCACTAAAAGGGAACGTGGCCTTCAGATGAACACTTGTCCGTGCATTAGTAAAAATAAATATTATATATTATTCATGGAATTACAACGTGGCAGTCATAATGTAGCAACCTATCTTATAGTTATTTTACAGTGTTTTATCCCCAATAGCACCCAAATTTATTTATTTTTGTATCAGTACATTACATTAATAACATAGCAGGCACAGATCCAGACGTTTTTAATAGCGGGGGCCCAAACCCCGTTGTTGCTTTTGAACAGGTGGATGGGATAAGTTTTTTATATATTTTTTTATTCTGTAATATATATTGTTTGACAAAAATAGAGGGGGGCGTGTCACATGGACTCCCCGCCTGAATCCGAGCCTGAATTGTTTATTGACTTATGTTTCCAAATTGTTTCTTAAATATAGGTCATACAGGAAATATAGGAAGGTGGAAAAGAACACCAGTTTGAAACGCACTATAAAGTGATGTTTTTGTTATGCAAATAGCATTAGTTATTTATAGGAGAACGAAACAGCATTCATAACATACAGAGATTTTTGTAAAATGCAAATAAGTCAACTTCGTGCATTTTAGATGATGAATTGTACATAAAAGCTGTCAGGGTTTGGGTTTGTTTTCATGCAAATGTAAAGAAAACAAGGATTGAATAGGAATTAAACAATAATTGAACAAGATTATAGTATCAGGTTTATAAGGCTTAAATTACATGTCCATTTCATGATACAGATGCTTGGCATCGTGGGCTAAAACGTTGTAGGCCTATTTGTTTACAGTGTACAAGTTCTGTCAGTAGTGGGTTCAATTCCCTGACGTGAACTCATAAAAACTTCAAATTGCATTGTTTCACATCTGTTGATTCTTGAAAAATAATCTACACCTTGAACTATAGTGTGACGTCACAGGTATATAGATTAATACCATATAACTTCACATGCTAAGGGGAGCTAAAAATTACACCTTGAACTAGTCTCAGGGCAGGGTATGGGGAGCGAGCCCATAGGCTCAATAATCGGCGAGGTCAAAATTCATAAATTCTGTTTAAGATCTCATGGTTCCATTTAATTGAAACACTCATACAAAATTCAAAATTCTGTTTTAGATTAATCACATTGGGGTAGGAGCAATATATATATGTGTGTGTGTGTGTAAATGTGTGTGTGATATATATACTCGTTTGCGTGTGTGTGTGTGTGTGTGTATATGCGACGTTAGTGCCAAAAACAATGTGTGTAATTAATGCGGTTTATACAAAAAAAAAAATACCACAAAAAGCAGTGTGTGTTGTGTGTATTGCCAACGTTACTGTGACACAAATGTAAACAACTTGTGTGTTATGTGTGTGTGTGTGTGTGTAACGTGTGTGTATGTAAATGTATGTGTGACCATTGTGTGTACAAACTGGAATAATGTGTGTGTGTAACAATATGTATATAAAATACTCGGTTACAGTGTGAAACGTGTGTGTGTTGGTATATGTGTGTGTGTTATATGTGTGTGAATGTGTGTGTGTGTAGACATATGTGTGTGTGTGTGTGTGTCTGTGTGTGTGTGTGGATGTAACACTATTACATGTGTGTGTGTGTCATCCTGTGTGTAAATGTGTGTGTGTATGTATTCACTGTGTGGAGTAATGTGTGTGTGTGTGAGCATGTGTGTGTATGTGTGTGTGTGTGTGTGTGTGTGTGTGTGTATATGTGTGTGTGTGTGTGTGTGTGTGTGTGTGTGTGTGTATATGTGTGTGTGTGTGTGTGTGTGTGTGTGTGTGTGTGTGTGTGTGTGTGTGTGTGTGTTGTGTGTGTGTGTGTGTGTGTGTGTGTGTGTGTACATATATGTAATGTGTGTGTGTGTGTGTGTGTGTGTGTATGTATGTATGTGTGTGTGTGTGTGTGTGTGTATATATGTGTGTGTGTGTGTGTGTGTGTATACGTGTGTGTGTGTGAAGTATATGGTGTGTGTGTGTGTGTGTGTGTATGTATGTGTGTGTGTGTATATGTGTGCCCTGTGTGGGACAACATGTGTGTGTGACACCAAGTGTGTGTATATGTGTTGTGTGTGTGTGTATATGGTAACTGTGTGTGTGTGTGTGTAAACTGTGTGTGTGTGTGTGTGTGTTGTGTGTGTGTGTACGTGTGTGTATGTGTGTGTGTGTGTATGTGTATAATTTGTGTATGTGTGTGTGTGTATATGTGTGTGTGCACCACTATACAATAGTGTATATGTGTGTGTGTGTACAAACGTGTGTGTGTATGTGTGTGTGTGTGTGTGTGTGTGTGTGTGTGTGTGTGTGTGTGTGTGTGTGTGTGTGAGGACTGTTACCCATATTTGATGGATCTCGTACATTCCATTTTATATGCACCAGACGTGCGTGTGTTTGAGTGATGCAAATTGTAATAAATTAAACATCTTCACAAAATTGACATCTGCATTTTAACCATATTCAACTATATATAGATCATGCTTCTTTTTTAAAGTTGCCACGTGATGGATTTTTTGTTATCTCTCGCCACTCTCTCTCGCCCACCACTGATACAATATTGAATAAAATGATCCTGTGTAGTTATGTATATATTCAGTTTTATTTACTAGCTCGAGTGTCCTCTAGCCCTCCCCAGGGACAACATATAAACTGGAGGGCTAGAGGGGAGGATGAGAGGACACACAAGCTATTTATTTACTTGAAAAACAAATTCACGTTTATTCTGGAAACTGGCGAGTTCCACGTTTGATCTCATTTTAATATACCACTTACACTGTTTACACGTGCGTTCCACTATTTACATGGTTTTTCTTTTGTTTGTGAGGTTTTCCCCCCAGCAATTTTACGCACAGTGGCCATTTTATGTGTATATTACTTGAATATTTATTGCCATTTTCAGTATGTACGCTTTTTAATTGTTTTCTGAAATAAAATGATATAAAGAGAAATGGTGTGCTGTTGATGATTATTGTAACCCTCGTGATGCCATGTAGGGACACACGAAAGTAGTCCCGACAGACGCCGATTTAAAGTGTCGAACAACCTCGATGAGATTCCTCTCATACTATAATCATTAAAGTTTGCTTAGTTTAACGACACCACTAGAGCACATTGATTAATCATTGGCTATTGGAAGTCAAATATAAGGTAATTCTGACATATAGTCTTAGAGAGAAAACTCGCTAAATGTTTTCATTAGTAGCAAGGGATATTTTATATGCACCATCTATACAAGATAGCACATACCACGGACTCTGATATACAAGTCGTGATGCACTGGTTGGCATAAGCGTACGAGAGGGGGGGGGGGGGCAATAACCAAACACATGCACGCACGCATGCACACACACCTCTAGTGCTGGAGGATATCCTCAAATTCGGGCAAAAACAATAGAGATATTCAGGGGAAAGCAAATTGTAGCTCAAGAATAAATGTATTAGTGTGAATGATTTCCATCATTGGACTACAAAAAATATGTGAACTTGAATTGCAATCTACATCACTACGCATGAGGAGTAAATAAATAGGAAGTTGACTTATTTTGGCAGTAAAAATGATTTGGGATATTTTTGTCTAGGGTAATCGAGGGTTATACTTCTTAGGACCCGAGTACCCGACACTTTTGTTTGATATTATTTTTATATTTTTTTGGAACATGCTCTTATCTTTTCGCCTGTGGCGATGTTAAAGTTGTTTTAGAGGGCCATGTTTTTAAGCTTGGTTACCTAATACCTCCGCGCGACCGTTTTACAAAACTTGTGAACTTCCTACACACTTAGACCATGATGTGGATACTAGGAGGCTAGTTTCGGCCAGTAGTCAGCGAAAACCCTAGGGTAATAAAACTCAACTCTGACTCACTCTAGTGCGGTTTTACGCCAAACCCATGTGTATGTTTAGCGAACTGGCGGTCAGTAAACCTGACCCCCCACTTAGACCAGATTGGAGGCCATGCCAAAAAAGCGGTCATACCTGGTATGTTTAGTGGCGACAGTCTGACCATAAAGAGTCTCTGCGAGTTGGGGCAAATTCACATGATAGGTGAGGGACCGCGTTTTGCCCCCAGGCGATATTCGCTGTCTCTGAGATTTTTTGAATAAATAGATAGGATTTTAGAGATATCGGGGAGAAACGTTGGAAGTATCCAGGGGAAACGGACGTCGTCGACTGAACGATCTATATAAGTTCAGTCCGGACGTGGTAAATATATTTTTCTGCTCTGTTGTATAACCTTGATGTGATTGATGTGACTTTAAATATTTTAATACTGTATTATACCAATATTATTTAGACAGTGTTTCCGGTAATCTGACGAAGTAAATTGTAGGCTTCACTGTTCTAAAATTATTAAAGCTTAGCCAGTCATACTAGAGGCCCTAGGTAAACTGTAGGTTATTGTCTTTATTGTGATAGGTACCAGTATTAATTCTGTATTACAAGGTTACTGAATGAGTAGTTAAAGGTTAATTAAAAACTAACCAGTTAGGAATAGAGTTGTAATTCCTTTATTAATTAAGTTCCCCTGGAAGCGTTTCTCAATTATCACACGTGTGGGTGTTGTGTCACGGTGAAGTGATTAGAATATTGTGTAAACTAGACACCTAGAGATTAACTAAGTGATCAGTTCTGGGTTGTTATTATTTGTTGTTGTAAATTAACTACTGCGGCAAGTACATTTGTCAGCGTAGTGTTAATACATTTGTATTTGTATTGTGTTTTGTTGTGTTTTCTAGTGAACTAAACGTGCTATATATTTATATAAGATCATATCTCTGATATACCTAGAGCCGAGCTACTCGGGTATTGGACTGCCCGATACAGAGAGATCTAATAGATATACAGTTAGGAGAGATATTTGGATAATCGTTACGGGTATTATAGGATCCCCGTGACAATATATATACACACACACACACACATTTTATATTGGGGGAGGACATTTTGTAGGCATACATATATATTTAAAAATACAATAATATAAGGTGATAAACAACCAACCAAACAATCACAATTAAA